>NW_025544711.1:0-120760 GCF_011800055.1 Colletotrichum gloeosporioides | reverse complement strand
AAATATTACTATAAATCTATAGCTTTTAGGTCTATAAGTAGTAGAAAAGGTTTCTAAGTAATTAATACTAATATATTAATTAAAACCTTAAGTAACCTATCTTACTTTATATTTATATATATTATTTATTTTATTTTTTAATTTCATAGTATATACCTATCTACTACTTAATAGATAAATATTATCTAGTTTTTTTATAATTTCCTAAGTTTTTATATCTTCTATTTAAGTTACTTCTAGTTATATAGCCTAAATCTAATTATCTTTATAAGGAGAATTTAAGGTTTATCTTATAATAGAAGGCTTATTTAATATAATAACTAATAGTATATAAGAAGTTTTATTAATAGTATTAGNAGTAGAAGGCTTATTTAATATAATAACTAATAGTATATAAGAAGCTTTATTAATAGTATTAATTCTAATAATACTATTATTATTAGTTATAACGTTATTATTTATTTTATATATACTAAGAGTAGGGTAGTTCTAAATAGTAAATAATAGTGCACTTTTAGTATTATTAACTATATTATTAACCTATTAGTAGTCTTTTTTAGCTTCTTCTAATAGAGAGGGGATCTCTATAAGTAACTTAGATTTTTCTTTATTTATTTCTCTATTATTAATACTAATAGTTTTTATACTATCATTATGTGAACTACTTATACTAATATTAATCTTATTATTATTACTATTATTAATAGTATTATTATTATTTATATTTATATTATTATTACTATTAATAATAGTCTTATTATTTAGATTCTTAAGAGCGTTATTAGTTATAGTAATATCTCTACTTATAGTAGGATTATTACTATAAGAGATAGATTAACTAGAAATATCTCTTAGTAGACTATTATAGGTANGTAGTATTATATCTATTATTATTAGGTATAATACTACTATTTATATCTTTAAAGTAGGTATTTATATTTATAGGAAGCTCTTTATAATAAGAAATAAAGATATTCTCTAGGATTTTAATATTTTAAGATTATAAAGCTCTTCTTAGTTATATATCTTAGATCTTATACCTATTAGATCTATANAATTAATTATATAACCTTAATATATTTATATATCTAGTTTTTTAATAAGTAGATCTTTATTTTTATAATAGTATATACTACTTTATACCTTTATATTATTAATATTAGGTTTTATATTATTCTTTATTTTATAAAGCATTTTATACTTAATAGAGCTATAAGGAGTCCTATTATATATATAAAGAGTAGTATAGAAAACTTCACCCTATAAGTAGTATAGTAAACCTAAATTATATAGTAAGGTTCTTATTTTATTAATTATAGTATATATAATACACTCTATAAGTCTATTAGGTTTATATATATAAGGAGGTCTTTTATTATATATTATACTACTTTTAGTATATATAGCTTTAAAGTATTTATTATTAAATTCTCTACCTCTATTAGTAGATATTTCTTTTATTCTTTTATTATTATTATTATTATTAACTTCAGATTAAAATTTAAGAAAAGCTTTACTAATAGTATACTTCTCTTTATCTTTAAGTAATTTTCCCTATATAAAATAGGTATATTTATCTATAAAGATAATAAAAAGGTTATATTTATTATAAGTAGTAAGCGTTATAAGCCTATATAAATCTAAAACTATATAATCTAAGTAATCTAGATTTTTATTATAAACTTATTTTTTACTAGCCTTAGTTATAAATTTACCTTAATAATAGGCTTTATAGAGCTATAATTTATTATTATTATTATTATTATTTATATTTATAATAGTATTATCCTTTAATTTTAAAAGGCTTTATATATATATATATCCTAGACGTTTATGCTATAGTTAGAGGCTATTATTATTATTATTATTTATATTATTATTATTTATAGTATTATATATATAGTTATTATTATTATTAATAGGAAATTAGAAGAAATATAAATTATTTCGTTTTACCCCTATAGTAATAATATAATCTTTATTAATATTATATAAAATAGGTTATTTCTATATAATAGAAGTAATACCTAAAGAATCTAGCTTAAATTAACTAAGTAGATTAATGCTTAGTTTAAGTATATAATAAATATCTTTTAATATTATATTATTATTATTATTAGGATATATTATTAAATCACCTTTTATAGTAGAAGTAAGAGTCTTTANAAATTACCCTTTATAGTAGAAGTAAGAGTCTTTACTTCTCCCTATTTTATTATTTTATTTACTTTTATAGGATTTTTTATAAAGTTATAATTATTAACTATATAAATAGTAGCTATAATATTAATATAAAAATTAACTATTTTTTTATTCTTATTAGTATAACTCCTTACTTTTCCTTTTTCCTTAATAAAAGATTAGTTAATTAAATAATTTAAAAAAGGATTATTAATATTATTATTTATATTATTAGGAGTAGTATAGCTTATATTCTTAAAGAGAATATCTTCTTCTTCTTTATTAGAAGATAAATCTATTAAATCTATAGGATTTTTAGGATTATTAATAGATATATAGGGGGTAATATTATTTATAATAGTTATATTAATTACTTCTTTTTCTTTATCCTTAGTACTAGTAGTACTAATAGAGGGCTTTTTCTACTAACTAAGTACTTTTTTAGGATATAGAAAAGTATAGTTTTCTTTAATATAATTTGTTTTCTTATAATTTTTATAGTATAAACCTTTTTATTTTTTCTAAAGTTTTTTACTTATTTTATTTTTATCTTTCTTTTTATTATTTTCTTAGTTTTTATTTTATTTTTTATTTTTATTACCTTTAGTAGTAGTATTATTAATTACTTTTTTACCTCTTTTTTTCTTATACTTATCTATAAAACTAATATATAAAGAGTTTAAGTTATAGATAGAAGGGTTAGTCCTAAAAGACTAAGTTATAGAGGTTATAAAAACCTTATAAGTCTTATTTAAACTATTAAGTATATAAATAATAACTACTTAATTTAGTAATTTAAGTTTATTATAAAATAAGTTATCTATAAATTCTTTTATTTTATTTATATAATCTTCNTATCTATAAGTTTTTTTATTTTATTTATATAATCTTCTATAAATTTAAAGTTATCTAAAGAAGTATTAAAGAACTCTTTATAGGTTAAAAACTTATTTATAAAACCTATAGGCTTATATAGGNTAAGTTAAAAACTTATTTATAAAACCTATAGGCTTATATAGGGACTTTAGATAATTCTAAATTATATAAGTATCTTTATTATCTTTTATAACCTTAAGTAGACTATTATTATAAAATAACTATATATAACTTAAAGTTTTATAGTTTTTATCTAAATTATCTTTAGATATAGGCTTAATAAGGTCTATAGTAATATCTTTACTATATAGTAGAGCTTTTATATATATAGCTTATACTTTATAGTTCTTAGAACTTATAAACTTAGAGAACTAAACCTTAAAATTAGTTATTATTACTTTATTACTATATAATATATAGTTATAAGTCTTATAAAAGTTAAATAATAGTAAGGTTATATAACTAAAAAACTATTATATATATAGTATAATAATTCTTATAATAAAGTTATAATAGTTAGAAACCTAAAAAGTTAGAGTTTAACTAATAAAAAGAGTAGTTTTTATTCCTTCTCTTTAATTAATATCTTCTTTAGCTAGACTTCTATCTAACTAAGGAGATATATATCCTATATAGTAGATTAGTTAAGAGGAAGTCTATTATATTATAAGTATAAGTCTAAACTAGATTAGAAGTAGATTAAAGAATAGTTTAAAGAAATAATCTAAGGGATATAAATTAAATAAAGTAGTAATAAGAGACTATCTATTTAAAGAAAGATTAATAGAGGTATAGTTAATTTATATAGGATTAGTTATATAGATTTATAAGAAGTATATTTTATAGAACTAAATTACTAGTCTAGTTAATATATTAGCTTTTATATAAGTAATATAGATAGAAAAGTATTTAAAGGATTAATTTTTAGTATATATAACCTTTAAGTAGAGGTAAGGCTTTATAGGTAAGTAGGGGAGAGGTAAAAAGGTAGAAGGAATAGAGATTATCTCTAAACTAGGCTTATAACTTATTAGTATAGGTATAAGTATATTTAGGGGCGTGGTATATACGCCTATATAGTATAAGGTTATAGATAGGTTTATATTATAATAAAAGGTAATAAGTCTAAGTATTTATAAGTATTTAATTATATAGATAATAATAAGGGAATTAATATATTATGATAACTCTAGTTATTATTACTTATATAGTTAGCAGGTTACTTCCTCTAGTAGGGAAAAGTGAGGGGAAAGATAATCTAAAATATAACCTACTAAACTACTAATTATATAAGGTACTTACGTATAGTTTAGCTAATTACATAAGGTACTTATATAACTATATGTATTATATAATCAATATTATAGTTATAGGTTATAATAAATAGAGTATTTTTATATAAGGTTTAATACCTTAAACCTTATTCGTTTATTTTATATAGAATATTAAAGTAAGTTAAGCGTTATTATTATTCTTATATNCTTAAAAAATCGTAAAAATTCCTATATAAGCATAATATTTATATATATAATAGTTCTTTAAATATTTATAGAATTAGTTTATATAGACCTTAATTATAAAGGATTTATAACCCTAACCCTAATTCTAAATAAGTAGATATTTAAAAGGATTTTTTATTAGAATTATTATATATTATACTAGTTTATATAGCTTAATACTAATTTAATATAGTATTATTATATTAGATTTCTTAGGTTTTCTAGGAATTTTATTTTTCTTAGGAATTTCTTAGAAAAAATAAATTCTTAGAGAAAACCTATTATTAATACTATATATATCTAATTTACTATACTATATAATAATATAAAAGTAGTTCTATATAGTATAAAAATCTCTTTAAAAGTTTATAGTATATATACACAAGGTTAGGGTTATAGTTCTATATAAAAAGAAAGATATATTTTCCCTAATAACGAAAAACGCTTATATATATAGTAATATACTTAATATAATAAGACTACTATAATAGGAATTTTTATGATTTTTAAAGCTTAATTATAAGCTATAATACTATAATCTTAGGGCTAGGGCTAACGAGTTATTAACGATAACCTTAGTGGAAACTAGTTTCTATAGTAGAAACCCAGTATTTTCGCCCCCTACGTGAGTAGGGGGAGTTTAGTGCTTGACGTGGCTGACTAACGCCCCCGGGTAGTAATGTTTCCGGGTTATTTGTCCTCATCGACCGGTGTTTAGACCTTTCGGCAAGACCTACATTTGCATCACTGGTCTATCTTTATTGTCACGTGTCACCGTCCCGACGGCAGCTAAATGGCGCATTGGATACCAAACATCATATCTGCTGTTGGTATTATCACCATTGGCGTTGTCATCATTAAGGTTATCAATATTATTACCATATACACCCTTCCATCAAGATTGAGCCGTTATGCGCATGCATCCTCGGACGGCGATGCGCCTTGGGCGCTTGTAACGGGCGCTTCAGATGGCATAGGCCACGCTTTCGCACAAGAGCTGGCAATGCAAGGGTTCAACGTGGTACTTCATGGGCGTAATCGCATCAAGCTGTCTGCCGCCTTAACTCGACTGCGAACAAAACATCCGGAACGATCTTTCCGTTTACTAGTAGCAGATGCCAGCACTGTGCCATGCATGAACTGCATTGGGCCTGAACAAACAAGAACAACAGCGGACTCATCACATATTTCCCTGGACTTCGAAGCCATTCAAGCAGATCTTAGTGATTTGCACCTCACCGTACTCATCAATAATGCAGGGGGTGGTGCGTTCAATCCGATTTGCTTGCCTCTTAGCGAGTCCTCTGTCACCAGGATCACGGGCAACGTCAGCTTAAACGCACTCTTTCCGCTTCATCTGACACGGGTGCTTCTACCCATCCTCCGCCAGAACGCGCCAGCCCTGGTGATGAATGTCAGCTCCATGGCAGACCAAGGATTCCCTCTGCTGGCGTCTTATAGCGCCAGCAAGCAATTCCTCATGAACATGACACGTGCAGTGGGCCTCGAGTCGAGACTGGATGATGGCGACAAACAGGTCGAAATGTTAGGCGTCAGAATAGGCAGGGTAACGGATGTTTCACATTGCAAAGAGCCCCCGTCGTTGTTTACACCGGACTCTCAGACTATGGCCCGAGCAGCTTTGGCACGATCCGGCCGTGGCAATGGGATAGTCGTTGGGTACTGGGCCCACGCACTGCAACAACTCGGCTCCAACATCTTGCCTGCCTGGGCGCAAGATCAGGTCATTATGGCTGTTATGCGCAGAGAAAGAGAAAGGGAACAGACGACAAAGTGAAAGCTCTGCGATCAGAGTTTGTAAACTCAGACTTATATTATCCGCGGCTGCGTCATCGGATGTCCGTTCAATGCACAGACCTAGGTAGGCCTTGCTGCCTGGGCACGGTTCTATGATTCAACAGAGGCTTTTCATCTTATTAGAGACTAGTCTGAATAACGATCCTGGAATCAAGATCTAGACCGTTTATGTGGGCTTGATAGGTATCAACCACGCTATTGATGTACCATGCGTCTTTCATTGAATAAAGCAGCCTTGATAATAATGATCGAACTCAACGAAACCTTCGTGGAGAATTTCAAAAGTTTCTCATTAACGGCTCAAATGCTTTTGCCGTATCCAACACGGACTGGTCATATGGAACGTAATCCCCACCAACTGCTCTCAGCGCCTTGGATCCATCAACGTCCGTCTCCCGCGGCGTCTTCCAGTCTGGCAAATAACCCTCGCCGGGACGACCCTGCTTAATGGAAAGAGTAGGGTACGTTGGCCTGAGGATGTCGGCCGTCGCTTGAGGTGGTGCCCATGCCGTCTTTGAGATGTATCTCTCGCCGTCCGCCTCGCCACCATGGCCGAAGGCCCAGGTAACCAGCTTCGCCACGTCGCGGACATCAACCCAGTAGTCCCAATCAGTCATGGGTCCCACAAGTTCTTCACCGTTCAAGTATCTCCAGATGAACATGCACGAGCTTGAGATGTTGCTCGGGGACTTCGGCGTGGTGAGGGGCGGGCCGCTTACGAAACTTTGAACCTGTTAGCAGACGGTCACAGCTGCATGATGATGCCTCTGAGCACTTACAAAGGGTTGATGGCAGTCATGGTAAACGATGGCTTCTTCTCATCCCGGAACTTCCAAAAGGCCCTCTCGCTCACTACCTTGCTTGCCAAATATGGTAGCCCCGGAGGCGACTCGGAGCCCATCTGTTTCACGATCTCCACCCAAGAGTCACTCCAGTCCTTTTCGGTGTAGACGTACGGATGATCTTTTGGGTAGAACACAGCGACGGCCGAAGACATCAGGACTACAGTCTTGACGGACCCAACCTTGGCAGCCGACTCCAGAAGCCCCGTCGTGGCGTCTCTGATCTGGCTAATAACACGTTGCGGATCGCTTCCAAAGTTGTCGGTGACAGGCTGGGCCAGATGGGCAATGCCCTCAACACCTTCGGCGACCTCGTCAAAAGCGCCGGGAACGGATGTGTCTGCGACCTCAACAATCTCCACTCTTTGCTCATACTCGGCCAATGCTTTGACAGTCGCTTGGGCTGAAGCTGTCGATCGAACCGTGCCACGAATGTGGTACCCCGCTTTGAGCAGAGCCTCGACGGTTCGACCGGCAATATAGCCATTAATACCGGTGACAAGAACGATACCTTTGCTCGACATGTTCTTCTAGATTAAAAACATGGGGAGAAGAGAAGCGTTGTGAACTTTCTTCATAAAGCTTGCTGGTCGACACTTTAAGTAGATGGGTGCGCTGGCCTTGAAGCTGACGTGAGTTCGGACTCTGCTTACGGGACCACAGTCGCGTATTACAAACTCTCTGTATCCACATTATGATTCCTTCACAGTAAGATTTCAGATAGAAAGGCTTCTTTTCAGCGCGGGCCTGGACCATGTGATTTGGTTGGTTTGGTAGACGTATGCTATGAGCAAAGACTACCTCGCGGTGTGGCTTTGTCGGACCTTCATTGCCCCAGTACGGAGCAACCACGGATATCACAAGAGCGAAAGAGTGGCGTAGACGAAAAAGAATGAAAAGCATGCCAATTGTCCGCTAACATCATGATTTGGGCGGGTTCCCAGCGAGAAATCTGGCGATGGCTGTCTAACGAGCGTATCCGGCCTGACCCTTTTAAGCGGTGTGGAAGGAAACGGTCATCGCTCCTGTATTTGCCAACTAGATATCGTGCATTCTCAACGAGTTTAAGTCTTCCTACGAATGACAATAACATAAATATTATAGTGATCACACGCGGCGGCAGTGGCAGTGGTTGCGAGCACACAGGAAAAGCATTGTCCCTGCCATATGAAAGATAGTCATACGTAAGCATCGATGCGATGGTACAAATATTTCCACGTTTTACCACGCGTGTCGAGGGCAGATCCAATCCCTAGGCCCGAGAGCGTTGCATTCAATATTCCCATTTGCCAGCTTGATGAACCCCTTTCTTATGACTGAATACGACCATTAGCGAAATATTCCACGCAAACGATCGCAACGCATGGAAATTGAGGGAAATTGGGGGAAATGTTGGCGCAACATTATGTTGTAACTAGTGCGGATGACTGTCGCCTCAGCAGCGAACGGTAACACTTACTAGTGGGTGTGACGATGACCGCAATCTCATGAGACTTATTCTCAAGATCGGTACAAGTGTAAAACTTATACGGGAAGGTGGACCCTCCAGGCACGCCGAGTTCAGTGACGCGATTCTTGATAGCCCACTCGAGGTCTCCCCTCTTGATATTGTCAGGAACACTAGTGCCCCAACACACAAGGTTGAAGTCGTCCGCCAGAGCGGCACTCATGAGAGACATGACTGTAAAGACAGAGATGGAGAATTTCATTGTGTTGACAGAGCGATCTTGTAGAAGTTGAAAACGAAGGACTATGGATGAACTAGTGATGCCGTTGAGCAGCTGGGCAACATGCTGCTGTTTAAATAGTTATGCTGATTACTAGGTGTACGTGATACATGACAGAGGGCTCGGTGATGGAGAAGGCCTTGGCAATGGGTCATCGTTCGCCTTGCAATTTAGGAGAAACCCAAATTTTTCGACTCGTGGTCGCGACTCGGCGACTTCTCGCCGCGTTTGACCCTCTGCATTTGGGCCCGTGAATTCTTTTTAAACTTACAATAGATATCAGTGGCCCGAGCATAAGGGGAATTTATTACCATGTGTTGGGGATAGTCTACCGGTACGTTAGATCACTCATGTCCTACATAAGCAAATTCAGCAACTGCAAATGATAAGAGCAGTTGACAACTGAATTCATTGAAGCACAGACGACGTAGCTGTCTCAAAATGCGCAGCGGCCTAACATTGACATGGATGAGTTGCTGTGAAGGCGTACACCGAATCAGCCGCGAGAGTTGTAACTTCATCACGGAAGAGGCTCAAACTGTAGGTATTCACATTAGTCAATCAAGCTTTCTGGCAACATTATTCCTGCCGCATGGATGGGGGACGCTAGCTCATCTTGGACGAATTTTAAGAAAAGGTCGTCTAGATGAGCGTGCCCTCGGCTTTCCAGTTCCCGTTTCGAACGTCAATTTCCGAGCTTAGCTTGATTAATTCTACACAACCTTTCTTGTTGTGACAATGTCGACCTCATCGCATCAAGGTCAACGTGAGCGTCTCAACGTACGTTAAGATTGTGCAGTGATTGGCTGATATGAACGCATCCTTCAAGTCGAGGTAAAAGCTAATAGCTTCGAAACTAGATAGAAGCGCGAAAATGGCCCAAACAACTTCTGATGGATATTACACGGTGGTAGTAGGTTCCGGTGGGACTGAATTTTGGCGAGGAACTACTCTTCGAGGTCGCATACACGATCAGTAAGGGGGGAGAGACCTATGTTGTGTCTGGTCACCATGGACTAGAGCCAGTGGCCTATCTGCAGGGCAATATTTGATACTGGAATCCAACTGGTGTTATTGTGACGCTGCAGCTATGAGAACAAACGTTCAATCAGAAATCTCACAACAACGTTATTCTCCGCTGCCATCAAAATATTTTACACTTCAGGGGCCGCACATCGATGTCCAGGAGCTCCATCATCAGCATACTACCTCCCCGATGAGTATGCTTCACAGTTCCCAACATTCCCGCAAACAATTTCAATCAATTCTTGCGCGTAGTGCGATTCTGTGTCCCATTGCCGGAGTGTTGCATATATTATTCAGCATAAGAGAACTAGGTCGGCACCGAGCTCAGGCAGTCGAACATCCTTGAAGTGAGCGTTGAGTCGGGCTGCCCAGATAAAGTTTTGTTACACTGCCAACGCAACCTTCACGCCGACTCAGCGCTCGGGCTCTGACTACAGGAGCTCATTTCTTATTTCCGGTGTATGGGGCGACAGGAGAATTGTCATGGCTCGTATCGTTGCGGCTTCACAAAACAATGATCTCGGGAATGCGAAATTAAGAGGGAATCGAAGGAAGCCTGGTCGTTGAATCCGTACGTCAAAAGTAGCAGGGAGCCTGAGCATACCTACTTTCACAATCTTCGTGAAAGAGAAACCCTGCGAGATAGGGGTTCTTGTTCCCAGACCTACTTGTTTTACGTCTATGTGTATCCAGGTGTACTTCCACGTGAGTTTAGAGACAGTGGCTTGAGGACGCAATTTAAAGAAAAGACGACGACAGAGATACCAGAAACCAAAGGAGGTGTACTTGACAGCGCATAGTATGGATAACTAAGCTGTAGACATTGGGTGTCCTATCAGCGTTCAGTTATCAGGTGGTGTCTCCTTGACAAGATCTTAATGTCAGACTCCACAAGCCTTTAAGCAAGTCAGAGCGCCCTTGAACGCAAAAAGAGAGATCCAACCCGTCCGAAGCCCTGCAGCTTGACCACTCCACCGACAATGACGTTGTCGGCGATGGAAATCCTCGGAATTGGGTGGACCCTGGCCATGCCGGGCCGAATGACCCCATGACCGGCACACGAACAACATGAGACCGGCAGCAGCTGATCTGGGAGGCCCGGTTTGGCCCAGCAATAGGTGGGAAGCGGTCCAGACGTGGAATCGTCGGGACCAGTCCGGCGCCGAGGACGGTGGGCCGGATCGGACCTTGGCCCTGACCGAGCAACACCCAGAAACCCTCTGCTAAGCACGTGCAACATTGCTCGCCCTGCCTCGAGGCTTCTTGCCTCAGGTGAGGCGATATTTAGCCAATGCTACTGTACGTTGTGACCACCACAGAAGGAGACACGATACATCTCGGCCGATATGTCAATCTTTGGACACAAGACCCAGTGCCGCGGACCGGGAACCATTTGAAAAGCAAGGTAAAGGATGATTTCACGCTAGATGGACCCCACCTGTTTGATCTGGGGGACACTTGATGGGGGGCCGATTAGGGACATGTAACCTTTGATGGTCGCTGCCATTGGGCGTTGAAGTGTGGGGTAAGGCATGTTACGGTTGAGATACGCTGGGTTTTGGAGGGTGCAACAACGGTATCAAGATATTGCTGCCAGTCTTGAGAGATAGAGGAAACGTGTTCCTGTAAAGTGATGGCTTCATGGTTCGGAAGGGCCGATAATGAGATGCGCATGACCGGATCGTGAAGCAGTCAGACGGCGCCCGAGCGTTGCGGAGCTTGATGCCGGGCCGCGGAGGCCGGCATGGTTGGCTACTCTTTTTGACAGACAGCCCGGAGCAGTGTACCTTGACCCGGTGCGACCTGCCAGTAGCTGTCAAGAAGTGAAGAAGACAGGGACGCACTGCAGCAGGGCCTTATCAGTGTAACGAGCCCACGACGTCGGAGGTGGACAATGCAACTGGCCTCCCGCTGCGGAAGAGCTTCGAGTCGCCGTCGCACCTTGATTCTTCACTTGTGATAACCTAACTCAACTTTGATAAAGGGTCTCGTGCTGCAGGTTGAAGAGATAGTAGGGAAGGTAAAGAGTAGTTGCGACGCTCCTTCCTGCTCGTCTGGAATCGAGAGAAACGTTACATGCCAGCACGGGCCACGCCGTCAGCTAGCGCCCATTGGCTGAACGCTTGTCTCTATCTTGGCTTTTTGGGGTGTGCCACTTTTATTTCTCCGCACGGGGAGGAGCGGAGCACGCGCTGAACTGGTGGCAGGCATGCAGCCACTCTCGCACTTGCCTCTTGTCAAATCAGACGGATAGTGACAGGAGGAGCGAAGGAAGAGAAGGAGAAGGCACGACACGGCGTTACAATTGGCATGTCTGGAGCATCGAAAGCCCCAGCTGAATCAGGCGTCTTACACCTCACTGGAATCCGACTTTCCATCAGGAGGGCGCTTCGTATTTGCCTAGCAGTTGGTTGCGCCACTGTCGCAGACAGAAGAAGAGTCAGCCGCACGTTGTGTTGTGTCTCGCCCGTCGTCTACGCCGCACAATCAGTCCACCGCGTAGGGCCAATGGCATAGTGTCCTTCTATCCCAGATCTCGTGTCAGCATTTAACGGGATGCAGGTGATGGCGGTGGCATCTGCAATGCGGTAGTAGGTAGATGTATCGTTCGGCATTGGCATGGCACAGCGCGATCCTCCTTCAGGTTTTCCATGTCCACAAAGTTGAAGCCACTCTGAGTCTCCCGTGGTGGTGCGGTTCGTGCTCCTTCCCCAATCGGCCGAGGCACGAGTCGCAGGGGCCAATGACCAGCTGAAGCCTGAGGAAATAAGGAGGTCGCGCCGCCACCTCGTGATCTCGGCCCTTTGTTCTGGTGCTGTTATCGATTGGGGTAAAGTGGGGCTTTGGGGCCCTGGGTTTTCACTGTTTTCGAGGTCGTCCCCCAATCTCATTCTCGCCGACTCCCGAGCCACAGCACACGACCACAAACCAACAGCCCAGTGGTCGCCAGCAATCCTCACGTTTCACGCAAAGGCGGCAAAAAAACGCACTCGAATTAAGATTAAAAGTTTGTACGCGATACCTGGCAGCTCTCGAGTTGATCAAGGCCGGCTGCATCTGCAAATGTGGTGCGATGACTTCCCGGGCGAGTCACTCACGCAGGCTGCCGCTGGCGTTGCCGCAAACAGAAGCCGCCCGCCCCCCATCGCCATGGCTTGGGATCGCCGCGGCGTGCCGTCCGGGACCGTTGAAGTTTGTGTCTAAAATTGGCTGACGGGCTGCGGCAACCGGATCTTTCATGCCTGGCGTCGTTTTTTCGTGTGTCTGCCGAGGCGAGATGAGGTGATGATTTGCCTGCCTGCCTGCCTGGCTTTTGATGCCAAAGACCAAGTCAATCAAGCCTTTCGTCATAACCGAGTTTATCTACCGGATTATCAGACGATGCGACAGGATTCGACCATATCTCCGGCCGAACATGACCGGGAACCGTCCTTTCTTATCAAACGGCGACGTCCCGGGTCTCCATCCATATCAGTGGAACACACACCCCAGGAACAGAGGTGAGGAGCCTCAAGGATGCTGTGCTTGCTGATGAACCCTGGAACTGGCCTGGGCTCCTCCCGCCCATCGGCTGCTCCCCCGTTGCCTAGCACCACCACACCACCCATGTGCTTTTTTTTTTTGTACCTTTTCACTCTGCGCGGGCCACCATCACGACCCAACACTCGACTTGCTGAGCCATTGTTCGTCTGCAAAGATTGCCATTGTCACCTTTCAAGTGGCCGAGTCGGTGTCCGCCCAGGCTCTAAAAGGTGGGGGAGACGGACACAGGATGACTGGTGCTAGTGTGCAATTCCATCTCTATTGGAGTTGGTGCTGATGGTGATGGGTGTTCTAGTCCGTTTCGTTTCGTCTCGTTGGTGCATGTGCCCTCGCCTTCGCTGTAACCGTAGCCGTAGCCTGCCACATACCTAATCCGCATCTCCAGACGCCTACCACCATCCTTCACCAGCTTGATCTCAGCCCAGATTGCCTCCCGCCTGAGTCGCCCAGCCTTCCCTTCCAGCTGATAGGCACTAGGTCCAAGACATGGACTCTACCACACCTTTTCTGGCTTCTGGTTGTGCTACTGGGGCTTGTTTGGAGACGCGAATGTCGAGAATCCTTCAGCACGATGAACAGCAGTTGCTGTGCCTTTTCGTTCTTTCCTGTGGGCAATTCGTTCCCACCACACGTCAGACGGGCACACGCGCAGCAGCGACTACCGCAGGCAGCTCCTTCTCGCTGCTACCTTGCCTTACCTTGCCTCACAGATAGATACCTACAGACCGGGGTAGCTCCGGCCCAGTTCTGACCGTCCATTCGGTCGGCGCTGCCTTCCTCATCCTCCACGGCTAGCTCTGCACATCTTTCCTCGGCCAGTCGTAGCTTCCGTAGTCGTGCCTTCCTGCCTTTCGATGCCCTTCTTGCCTTCCCGCTGCCTTTTGCGCCGGCAAAGTGAATATCGTATCGGATTTTGTGAATCAGAAGGAAGCAGGACCCGTGCGGCCTCTGGTGATCTGTTTCCCAGCTGAGACTAACGTCTTTGCATCCCGAACAAACGTCCCCCAAAGCATCCCTTTCCCCAAATCTCCAATCACCACCACCACCACCACCATCCCCCGGTCTCATTCTCCTCCTCCTCTTCCTCACCTCCCTTACCCATGCCCATCCCATCCCTTCACTTCCCTGCCCCTCGCTACCCTACCACACGCCACGCACCAAAACCACCACCAAACACCCACACTCCCATCAAACCACCCCGGCTCTTCCTCCAGACCACCGACTCCACTCACGATCATCGCCCAGTGCAACTGCAACCTGCAGCCCGATAAACCGTCCCATAAAGAAGCACCGCATCCGTCCCCGGACCCCTTCTTTCAACCTCGTGGTCTCATTCTCCTCCCTTCCCCTTCTCACCCCCAATTGCGCGCCTAATCTGCGCCCTGCGCCCAGCCGAGCCGTCATCGTCCGGTCACGATTGAGTTTGCAACCTCCGACAATTCTCAGTCACATCAAGCGCCCCGGCTCACACCACTGCCGATTGCATTTCAACTGCCGAGGCGCGACGCGCTTGTCGAACGAACCTCACTTCGCTTCGATTGACCTCATCTCACTCATCCATCCTCAGACATCACCAAACCGCAACCATGTCTACAGAAGAGAAACTCCAACCCGAGTCCGCCACCACTCCGGGCGACACAGTGCACTCCGCCACCCCCGATGTCGACGGCCCCGCCCCGCGCCCGGCCGGCTGGATGTACAAGGGCTTCCGCGTCCGTGGCCACGAGCTGTGGTACGCTTCCCCGCGCATCCAGCTCTTCATGGTGTCTTTCATCTGCTTCCTGTGCCCCGGCATGTTTAACGCTCTGACCGGTCTCGGCGGCGGTGGTCAAGTCGACACGAAGGCCCAGACCGACGCCAACACCGCTCTCAACTCCACCTTCGCCGTCGTCGCTTTCTTCGCCGGTACCGTCGCCAACCGTCTCGGTTTGCGTCTCACTCTTGCCCTCGGAGGCTTGGGATACTGCATCTATGCTGCGTCCTTCCTGTGCTACTCCCACACCCAGAACCGCGGCTTCGTCATCTTCTCCGGCGCCTTCCTCGGTGTCTGTGCCGGTCTTCTGTGGACCGGACAGGGCGCCATCATGATGTCCTACCCCACCGAGAAGGAGAAGGGCCGCTACATTTCATGGTTCTGGATGATCTTCAACCTCGGTGCCGTCATTGGCTCTCTGATCCCCCTCGCGCAAAACATCCACACCATCTCCGGCCCCGTTTCCGACGGCACCTACGCCGCCTTCATCGTCCTCATGTTCCTCGGCGCCGTCATTGCCCTGTTCATGTGCGACGTCCCCAAGGTCTACCGCGAGGATGGCTCCAAGGTCATCATGATGAAGAACCCCACCTGGCAGTCCGAGTTCAAGGGTCTCTGGGAGACGCTCTACAACGAGCCCTGGATCCTGCTGCTGTTCCCCCTCTTCTTCACATCCAACATCTTCTACACCTACCAGACCAACAATATGAACGCGGGCCAGTTCAACGTTCGCACCCGCGCCCTCAACAACCTGCTCTACTGGCTCTTCCAGATCTTTGGCGCTCTCATCTTCGGCTACGCCCTCGATATGCACTCTGTCCGCCGCAGCGTCCGCGCCAAGGGATCTTACATCGCTCTTACTGTGCTCACCATGGTTATCTGGGGTGGCGGCTGGGCTTGGCAGAAGAAGCAGCCCACTCGTGAGGCTGCCGGTGCGGAGGACTTCGTCAAGATTGACTGGACCGACGGCGGCTCCACGTACCTTGGCCCCATGTTCCTCTACATCTTCTACGGCTTCTTCGACGCCGTCTGGCAGACTTGCATTTACTGGTACATGGGTGCTTTGTCCAACTCTTCGCGCAAGGCCGCCAACTTGGCTGGATTCTACAAGGGTAAGTCCAATCTACTCCACATCGTTGACACGCCAGACTAACAGATTCCTAGGAATCCAATCTGCCGGCGCCGCCATCTTCTGGGCCCTGGACTCCAACAAGGAGCCGTACGACACCATGTTCGGCGCCACCTGGGGCTGCCTCGCCGCCGCCCTCATCATCGGAGCCCCCATCATCTTCTGGAAGATCAAGGACACTGTCGCGCTCGAGGACGATCTCAAGTTCACCGACGAGACCGTCGAGGACGTCGTTGCGCCAGGCACGATCGAGCCCAAGCCCGAGAAGGAGGTTGCCTAATTTTTTGATCTGATATATGACGTGTAACGGGGATGTAATTGGTGTTTGGATGTGTTTGTCATGGGTGCTGGAAATGATATCCCGGGGTGCTTTGGAGATGATGTGTTGATGAGAGATGAGGATACCTCGCCACTATGTGGTCGTATTTATTAAATAATACACAGTTGATATGATTTTGCCTGGTCTTCTTGACTTCTGTGTGATCAGCTATCTTGCCACAAGATACATTTGAGAACCATGTTCAACGCGAAAGCCTAACTTTAGCCTTGCCTGACATCTGTCTTCGAGTCTTACAAAAGTCTGTTCCAATGGATGCTATATTATGACATCCAGGCCGCGGTGACATGGGGAAACGTCCCTTCGAAACAGCATTAGAAGTGAACTGCATATCATCCTGGCCATGGACAAGTCGTCTACAATCCGTAGGGGTTATCCTCAGTAACCGTAGCAGAGATCAAACAGAGACTGCCTAGTTCTTGCCTCCGCCAGAGCCACTATACTTTCTTTATACTGAGTGACTCTAACCAGGGGCAATGGTAAAAGGGTAGAGTTAACAAAAGTGATAACGATAAAAGACGCCCATAAACGACGACGATAAATGACGGTGGAGGCAATGACGACAGCGATCACCATGACAATAACAACAGCAAGAGCTGCAGAGTACACATGAGCCCATAGGAATGATAGTTGCTCTAGCACATGAAGATTAGACAATCTCATCAAAGTATGGGGCCGGGCGGCCATAAGCTCACGGTGTGTTGTCTCTAAAGTCATCACTGAGCCCTGATCACGTTCATACGTTGGTTAAATATCAAATGCGAAGGAACCTGGCCTGTCTCAAATTTCTATAATTGGCATCTCTGTGAGCAAAGGCAGGTGGCTACAAACAATTATAATGATATCGCTCTTAAAACTTTGTGTTTTGTTCATTGTTCGGATAGGCAGGCATTAACAGGCCCGCCAGGTGTTCCAACAAAGAAGGAAGGAACGTGAAGCAGGCACTACCCACAGCCCTTCCCTCTTCTTGAGATTCATGCTTGGAGAAGGTACTACCTTAGGCAGCTGCACCTGCCCGGATCCCCGTCAACCTCCTGCGCATTTGCTACCCCACATAACAAACAGCAGCAGTGAACGGTTATTTTTCTCCTTCGTCTACCTTACCTCACACAAATTCTACGCGACCACTTTCAACACCTGCGCGCGTCTACATCATTTTTGGACCGAATTGATCTTTTACTTCGATCGCGGGCGACTTGAAGCCATAGCAATTAACGACCACGACGAACGAAGACGACGTGCAAGAACGACGTGCGACGAGGACGACAACGACATCAAGAGCGACAGCAATAACAAAACATGGCACAACTATCAGACCTGCCACAGGAGATTATTCTCGAAATCTGCTCTTTTGTGCGACCCCATCTCCACGGCAAGGACATCCTCGACGGAAAAGAGTCCGGCAAAGTCGATCAGTATCAGGAGGTCCTCCGCGACCGCCGCAACCTGAAGTCGTTGAAAAGCTTTTGCCGCACTTGCAAGAAGTACAACAACCTCCGGGACACCCTACTCTTCACCACGATTGTTTCAAACCGAGATTTCAAAGAAGACGCCGTCTGGGATCTGATAACCATGATCGGCGGGCTCCTAAATAACCCGGGAGGACGAGTCCGCACCCGCAGCCTCCATCTGTTCTTTTACACCGTGGAAGATGAGCGGACGGTGGAGATGCCCTATAGACTTTCACCTATACAGGTAAGAGCTCTGGAGAACGCCGCCGCCGCCGTGGGCATCGACACAACCAAGTTGATTCTCGATCTGTTCGGAGACGATCGAAAATTTATCACTCTCAAAGACGTCGTCAAGCACACCGTGTACCTACGTTGCGACCGCATCTTGGGCTACGTAACGCTGCTTCTCATTCTCCTCTTGCCTAAAGTACAAGATCTCACTCTCGTGATCAGCCTGCACGCCTACCACTGGATGATTCACATCTGGGCAAAAGCACGTTGCATCGGGCTTTCCCACGCGGCCATTCTACGACTCAAAACCCTCGCTATCAGCGTCACCTCCTTCAAGCATCGAGACGACAATCGCGACAGAGGTTTCCGTTCCATGTTCGGCATGCAGCCGTCTTGCGAGGTATACGGACAGATGTGCGAGTTCCAAGCCACGCAGATGACTGAGTCCAAGATAACCTCACTGACTCTCAACCTATCGCCTATCAAGACCCCAGAGCTGTGTCGACTTATCCAGAGGCTTACGACACTGAAAAGATTCATTCTCGTCGGCAACGTGGAACCGATCAGTATCGCAGACACGATTGACGCGTTGAAGAAACATGCCCGTACTCTGCACACTCTGGGCTTCAAGAGACGTCCTTTGGCCGAGGACAAAGACAACGAGTACGTCATCGCCGACCTCACAGACTTCGTCGCCCTAGAGAAGCTTTGGATCACCGCCGCGCTATTAAGTGCAGTCGACGAATCTGGTCAGAAGCAGAGTGCTCCTACTGAAGACCCTCCCACGAAGTGTGAGAAACGGCCCTCTGATGTTGACAACGTCTTCCTGAAGCTTCCAACCTCCCTCAAGAAGCTTCACTTGGACGGCCACACGAAGCACCTCGTCGAGGATTTCCGCCGGTTTTCGCATGGAGTTCAGCGTGGGGACTATTCCATCAACTTCACTCTGTCGTTGAGCCGTACCACCGGCGCTGGCAAGAAAGTAATCAAAATGTTTTACCAGCTGAAGCACCAAGTTGTCGTCGGCAATGGCCGTCCTGTGCTATGGTAGAATGCACGGGCAAAACTCTACCACCAAAGCGGAGCAATGATGACGACAAAAAGGGTTTGCTTCCGGGCTTGACAGATGCTAGTGGGCATGGGTGACAGAGTGGACGATGACATGGACGACTAGCCTACCGACGACGACAACGACGATGGCAACGGCGGAGAACAGAGACTACAACAAAGCAGGATAACAACAAAGGATTACAAAGGACGGCAATGATGTAGGACAACGAGAACAAGGATGACGACAATAATGACGAGGAGAATTAGCGAGAATGCATCGTGGTCACTTGATGGCTTGTACTCTGGCGTGGAAAGCCCAACCTGATGTAGTCTATGGTATAGACTGACTCCGAGATGGCTCGGGAGGGCATACCTCGGGGAGCAACGCAGTGTGGATCAAGAAGGATCAATGAGATAAATCATGGTACTACTTGTGGGATTCAGGTGCATGAAGAAAACAATTCACGCCGCAAATGGCTAAATGTAAGGCTTTTCCTTCGACACAGTGTTTCCAAAGATGACAGCCATCTTGGTCAAAACAATGACCACAGTCTTCCATCCCGATATTAGCCAATCAGGGCATTTCCCCCTAGGTATCTATGCGTAGGCGCCTCTTTTGGAAAGGCTCTGCAATGAGGAATACTGGCCGTTCAATTGTGACCACTTAATGAAGGGATTAGTATCCTGAAGAGATTGAAAGGTTGAGACTCTGGTTTGCCCTCCGGAAGTTGTAGAGCCATAGGGCAGAACTCGATTGTAAATGCATGGGAACCCATCTATCATCTATCGTTTACACATATCCCCGATGTCTATCTTCTACGTCATCTCCTCCGAAACCTCCACCGCCAGGCGTGTTCACTTGCACATACTCTCCCACCCCTAAGTTCACAATCGCCTTGCCACCCAAGTTAATCCTCTCCATCTCACCACCATCTTCACCCTTCAAGAACGCAAAGTTCTCACCCCTCATACCTGGCCCGCCGCCACCCATGCCGTACGGTCTATACACCCGGCGGTCACTCAAAATGCTGAACTTCAAGGGCACCCGCGCTTCCACCTCCCTCGTAATTCCATCTCCGCCCTTCCACGTTCCATTACCACCACTGCCCCTTCGGATCTCGTACTTACGTACCAGAACCGCTGTCCGCTTCTCAACCACCTCAGCATCCGTCTGTTTTGTGTTCGTAGAATGCACATGTGTCGAATGCTCCCCCTCGTACCCATCTCCAGCACCTACACCTCCACCAATACTCTCGCCGTAGTTCCACCCCTTGGTAACAACCCCCGTGGCAGGGTCCCTCCCGCCCATGCCCCAGCCGAAGCTATTCGCGCAGCCCTGCGACGCAGCGCACCGCCCGAACGCGCGCAAGATCACGTCAATGACGCGCTGCGAGGCGAGTGTGCTTCCGCAGATAGCCGCGCGCGGGCCCGGGTTAAGCACCGAGCCCGGCGGGACGCGGATCTCCACGGGGGCGAGACATCCCTCGTTCAGGGGTATGTCGACGTCCACCAGGCAGCGGACGGTGTAGATGATGGCTGAGTGGCAGATGGAGATGGGGCAGTTGTAATTCCCCCACATCTGCGGACCACTACCTTCAAAATCGTACACAGCAGAGCCCGTGTCGGGGTCGATGCTGATCTTGACGCGCATAGGCGTGCCGTCATCCAAATAATCCGTCGCCTCCAGTGGACGCCCTCCGTTCCGCGCCGCGACGGCTTTGAAGAAAGACCGCACGGCGAGTTCAGCGTTATTCTGGATCGCGCCCATGTATTTGTGCACCACGGGCAGCGAGGCCTCGGCGCAGAGCTTGCGGAGGAGGGTGATGCCGCGCTGGTTGGCGGAGGTTTGCGCCTTGAGGTCGGAGATGTTGTCGGCCAGCCGGCGCGAGGTGGAGCACCCCGGGAAGGAACCCGCGCGCTCGAAGGCCTCGCGGACATCGGTCTCGAGGAAGGTGCCGGCGGCGACGATCTTGAGGGAGGGCACGTTGAGGCCCTCCTCCCAGAGCTCGCGCGACTCGGGCATCATGGAGGTGATGCCCTTGCCGCCGATGTCGGTGTGGTGGCCTCTGCTGGCGACGTAGAAGGCGATTTCTTCCTTGCCGGTGGCGGGGGAGGGGATGAATACGGGGGTGACGACGGTGAGGTCGGGAAGGTGGGTGCCGCCCCATTGGGGGTGGTTCGTGAGGAGGACGTCACCGGGGGAGAGTTTGCCGGCCCAGAGGCGGTGTTGGGCTTGGATTGCGAACTGCATGGAGCCGAGGTGGATGGGGATGTGAGGGGCGTTGGCGACGAGTTTGCCGGAGGGGGAGAAGATTGCGCAGGAGAAGTCGAGGCGTTCTTTGATGGAGGTGGAGATGGAGGTGCGCTGGAGGGTTGTGCCCATTTGTTCGGCGATGGCCATGAAGCGGTGGGCGAAGACGGAGAGCTGGATCGGGTCGACTGTCGAAGACGAGGGGTCTTGGAGGGATGAGGCGAGAGGGCTGGTGAGGGTTTGTTTCTGGAGGAGGACGTGGGATGTGAGAATATGCGCGGTAAAGGTTGGAGACACAAAGATTGTCTGGGTCTGGTCGATGATGAGGGCTGGTCCGGGGATGGCGGTGGACTTGGGAATCTGGGGGAGGTGGTAGATGTTGGTGGCATGCCAGGCACCGTCGACGTAGACCTGCTGCGTCTCTTGCGGCTCAGGAGGTGCGATAGGAGTAGTAGAGGAAAGCTCCTTGAGGGCGGAAGATTCCTGCGCCTGGGACCCCGCGCTACCTGTTCCGCGGACCTTTACAGACTCGATGACGATGTCCCGCTTCATCGAGAAAGCGAACTCGCGGAGGTGGGTTGCCTCAAACTTGGCAGCGTAGTCGCCGTCCTCGGGCTTGGAGATTGTGAGGTTCGTGTCGGTGCCGAAGTAGCGCAGAACGAGACTCTCATCAAAGACCAAGGAGTCTGCATCAGCGCCCTGGGAAAGAAGTTCCCCTGACACCTTAGCCTTGAGCACCGCCAGACGGTCCGTGACGTGAGCTTCCGCAGAGGCATCGAGCTTGCTGCCGTACGGCTCAAGCGCTTCGTGCTGCAGCTCCGCCTGCGCGATACCGTACGCCGATAACAGGGACGAGAACTTGTGGATGAGTATGCGGCGGATGCCTAGACGGTCGGCAATATCGCAGGCGTGCTGACCGCCGGCACCGCCGAAGGAGACGAGGTGATGGTTCTCGGGCGCGAAGCCGCGGGCCTCGGTAGCGTTGCGGATCGGGCGGGACATTGTCTCGTTTGCGACGTTGAGGAAGCCGAGGGCGACGTCATGCGGCGTCAGGGACTGGTTCGTCTGAGCGTTGAAGTCGGCGGTGATGGTGGCAAACTTCTCCGCCACGACGGCGGCGTCCAGGGGCTCATCCGCATTGGCGCCGAAGATGGAGGGGAAGGAGGACAGCACAAGGCGGCCGAGGAAAAGGTTCGCGTCAGTGACAGTCAGGGGCCCGTCCTTGCGGTAGCAAGCAGGGCCGGGGTGTGCGCCGGCAGATTCAGGACCGACGGCGAGGAGGCCGTTGCGGGCGAACAGGATGGAACCGCCGCCTGCCGCTACCGTGGCGATGTTGAGCATGGGTACAGTGATTGTGCGGCCGGCGATGGAGGTCTCGGTGAGGTAGTCGTAACGGCCGTCGTAGCGGGAGACGTCGGTGCTGGTGCCGCCCATGTCGAAGCCGATGACAGGGGTGCCGTCGGCTGGGTCGTAGCAAGACCGGGCAATACCCACGACGCCGCCTGCGGGTCCGGAGAGGAGAGCTTCGTTCCCGCGGAATCGGGTGGCTGCCTTGAGGCCGCCGTCGGAGCACATGAAGTCGACGCGCTGCGGGGGGATGCGGAAACCCGAGGTGAAGGAGGAGACGTAGCGCTGGATAACGGGATAGAGGTAGGCCTCGGAGCAGGTGGAGGTGCTGCGGTTGAGGAACTTGATAGTCGGTGATGTCTGGGCAGAGGTTGTCACGAAGGCGAAGCCGAGGGAGCGGGCGAGGTCTGCGACGAGATCTTCGTGGGCCGGGTAGAGGTAGGCGTGCATGAAGCAGATCGCAAGGTTGTTGTAGCCCTGCTCGCGGAGAGCGAGGAGTTGAGGGCGAACAGCGTCGAGGTCGGGGGCGCGGAGAACGCGGACGAACTCGCCGCTCGGCGTGCGAATGAGGCCATCTTGAGATGCCAGTGCGTCTTTGGAGAAGGGCTCCGGGTTGAGATCGTAGTCTGCGGGGACGATGCGCTCGTCGACCTCGACAACGGCCTCGTGGAGGGCTTTGGGTTTGCGGATGTTGAGGTCAAAGAGCTTGGGGCGAGACTGGTCGCCGATCACGCAGACATCTTTGAAGCCTTTTGTGGTGAGGAAGGCGAAGCGCTCGCCCTTGTGCTCCAGAAGGGCATTTGTGGCTACCGTTGTGCCGATGCGGCAGGATGCTGGTGAGTTTGGTTAGTGAGGGCATTCGGAAGAGGGTGATTTCAGGGGTCGAGGTGAGGGATTACCAATGCGGGAGCCGTCGAGTTTCTCACCGACGGGGATGGTTTTGTTCTCGACAATTGAGAGGATGCGGCGGATCGCTTCTGTTGGTGCATCTGGGTAGTTTGCGGGGTCTTCGGAGAGGAGTTTGAAGATGATGGGATCGCGGCCGTCAATGTCTGCGATAACGTCGCAGAAGGTGCCGCCGCGGTCGATGGCGACCCGGATGTCGGCCGTCATTCTGAGGCTCAGCTCACTGAGGGTGATGAATTTTCAGTGAGTCTTTGGTGTGTTTGTGGTCTCAGCGCGTGAGTTGGGGTGAGACTTGGCGCTGTTCAGTGAACTGAAACTGAGATCACGAAAACCACTGAAGGAAAACACACCCCGGTGAGTCAAACCCCTTGGCAAAGTGAAGGTATTATGCATATATAACACAATCTCACCGACGCATACACCGTCAAGCATTGCCCTGCGGTAATTGATGCCGACGGTTGACGGCCGCTTTGCGCTGTGAAAGACCCACGGAGGCACTCGTCGGGGCTTCGTCGGGCGGCGTAATTACGTGCTGGCGGGCGGTCCCCGATGCTGTGGATCCAGTCGGCGCCTCTCCGATGTTAGCATCCTTGGCGGGAAAAGCTCTTATCGCCGTCGTCGGCCCTCTGGCGACTCCCGGAACTGGCTAGAATGAGTTTCTCACAAAAGTTGTCAGACTGAGTGTCAGGCAATTGCGCAATTGATCCTGCAGAAGACGGGGTCGCGAAGTCCTCCCCGGATCTTCCAGCCGACAGTTGACCCCGGACGCTGCTTGCTGCGCATGAACAGACTCAGAGTGATAGCCTGTGGGCTGTGACGGAATCTGTGATCTGTATTCTGAAATCTGTTGACATACTGTGGACCTGGCTTAACGTCGGGATTCCGTTTACACCCTTACATCGCCCCGTTGAGTTTCCCTGCTGTTCTACAATCACAACTTCTCTTCATCTTTAAGCTCATGAATCAACACGCGAGGTCCCTTCGGGATGATGAGCGGCCCCTGGATACCCAAAACCCTAGCTCTCGCATTACCATATCCCTCCTTGTATCTCGAAATCCAGGTGTCCGTGGTATTGAAGAATGCACCATGAGTCCTCTCGCTCTGGTCCCAGTACAGCCTCCTGTACCAAAGATGCAGGTTGGGATAATCGTTCCGAATGGTGGCCAGATTACACTGGAAGATGGGCACATAGGCGACATCAAACCTCGCAATCGTGGGAAACAGTCGTACATCAGCCTCTGTGATGTGATCGCCCAGCAAGAATGGCCGGTTCTGTAGGATGCTCTCCAATCGATCCAACGACTGGAACAAGTGGTCGACGTTATCCTCGTACGCTGCCTGCGTGAACGCAAAGCCGCACTTGTAAACACCGTTGTTGACGGTGTGATACACCCACTCATTGATCTCATCGATCTCCTTCTGCAGCTTCTGAGGGTACAGCCCGCCGCCGGGTCTGCTGTCTTCACGGTCCGCCTCAGGAAGGAGATGGTCAAACTCGGTGTACAGCATACGGATAATCTCGCTCGACTCGTTGCTGACCAGCGTGTGCGCCTTCTTGTCCCAAAGCACGGGCACCGTCACACGGCCCTCATACCCGGGACTAGCCTTGAGGTAGAGCTCCTTGATGGTTTTGAAACCGTACACGGGATCCTCGGGGAGAACACCGTACTTGGCGGCCTCGGGACTATCGGTGAAATGCCAGCCCTCTTTGCCCATACCCATATCGGCGATGTACAGGTCGACGTAGTCCTCCAGACGCTTGAGAGCCCGGACTATCATGACTCTGTGGCACTGAGAGGGGGTCAGCGCATGGCTGTCTGCGGTAAGAGATGACTTACCCATGGGCACCCCGGGCTGACGTAGAGCGCATACCGACCCTTTTCAGCGGGAAACTTGGAGTTTGGGTCTTTGCTGATGAAGTTGCGGAATTGAGCTTCAGTACGCTCGAAACCACCGCCTTTTCCGGGCTGGTATCTGATTGGATCTTTCTGTTGGATTGTTAGCCAATCGCGCGTTGAGAACTGAAGTCGGTATGCGTGCCTCTTCGCCCATCTCGATGGTGGATTCGCGATGGTATCTGTTTCTGTTTCTGCCTTGCTCCGAGGAAAACGCGAAAGTTTACGGGGTCCCGTGGGTTCAAGTAAAATAATGAAACAACGATTCAAACTATGCCAGTTATGAAGTTGAGCTTCAGAGACCGGTAGGATACTCAATTAGTTATAAAGCGCTGGAGAGGGGAAATACGGTGCAGCTGCAACAGGCATGCCAGAAGTCACAGCGCAGCTGTTGCAGCATTTAGTGACGTAAACTCCGTGGAAGGACGACTTCCCCGCATTTCCCGCGCGGCTCGGAAACCCGAGCGTCGCGTAGCGCGCGGGATAGCGAAGTCTGTTTACGGTTTGTCACCCTCCCACACGATTATCAGATGGATATTTGTCAGCTCCGTAATGAATGTACCGACAAATTGTCGAGTATGACCTGATCTGCGTCCGGCCGATTCTTGACCGCTCGGCATGCTACAATCGACGGCTTCTCGTCCTCGTACCGGTCATGGCGCCATCCGGCCCGGCATGCCAAGGATCCACAACTACTCAGAGGGTTGTCATCGCTGAGAACGTCGCTGTCAGCGCTCAAGTGATTGTCCTACATCACTTCAGATATATGCACTTTCTCCTCTTCACTGGATAACTGTTAAAGGTTGTATTTCCCTAATTGGACCTATTTGCCTTCTCTCAGATTAGATACGCAGGGGTTCCTTAGCATCTACAGGACCTTCGCTTCGATTTTCGAACGTTTCCCGGTCTGTGGTACTAGGCTTTTATATAAAAATTGGACATGTCGGCTGAGATATGTTCCTGCTCATGGCTCGTTGCTACTGAGATGCTACAGAGAGTAGCATTGACTAGCCACTGCCTAACCCGAAGCTTCACGACTTCTAGTTGGCCCAACCTTGTTTCATATAATCAAGTGGCCTAGCATATCGGACAGGCCCTCAGTTGTGTTGACCACAGTTTCTTGCCCTCGCTTGCTACTCTTCTTCTTCTTTTTCTTTTTCCTCCTCCCAGTTGTGATCTGTGCAAGCAACTGAATGATCTCCTCATTCCCTGCTTGCTCTGCCAACTTGACGGCAGTTATGCCTTCGTCGTATCCACCAACAGCTGCGACATGTGCCCCATATTCTAGAAGCAGACGTACGTACTTGACTGAGCCTCTCGTAATAGAGTAATGCAACGGATTAAAAGCTGGGTAACTGCCTAGCCCATTGGGATCTGCCCCTCTCCGTAAAAGCAGTAGCACAACGTCCTCAAAGTCTCTTTCCAGAGCAAGGCGAAGAGCTGTTTTTCCAGAACGACGGTGAGAGGCCTTAGCATTTGGGTCTGCACCAAATCTGATGAGTTCTCCCGCGATCTCTGGCTTAGATTCGACAAGAGATTCTATGAGAAGGCTGTGATTGTGCATGCCGGAGGCGTAAAGCAAAATATCCGGGTCTACCCCCTCGCTCAGCAGGAGCCTGGTATGGTCCAGGTGTCCACTTCTAACAGCAAGCCGCAGCGCATGCCGACTGGACGCGTCATGAGACTGCGGCAGGACTGACCCAGCATTGATAAGGCTCGTCAGCATACCTTCGGTTTTGACGTTCCAATCCAGAAGCCTTCTCATGAATATCTGAAGGGTATTTCCCAAGCCCGGAATAGTTGCACTTGCGTCGGCTCCCTTTTCTAGGAGGTAATCCATTGTTTCTGGGTGCTCGCGCACGCACGCAATTGTCAGGGCATTTCCGTAAGGACCCCCCTGGCTGTTGATATCCGCGCCTCTTTCCACCAGGACCTCAACGACGCTTTGGAACCCTTCCGAAGCAGCTGCATAAAGAGCATTCCCGAAGATTCCACCCTGAGCATTGACATCTGCGCCATTGTCTAGTAAAAGCTTGACCATCCTTCTGTGGCCTGCTTTAGCGGCAGCCTGTAGGGCGTAGCCATAAGTGCCACCCCGAGCATTAATGTTTGCTCCTTTTTCTAGCAAAAGTTTGACCATTTTTCGGTGACCTGCTTTAGCAGCAGCCTGGAGAGCATTCCCATTAAGGCCGCTTTTAGCATTGGCATTGACGCCTTTGTCCACGAGAAGCCTGATGATCCTCTTGTGGCCAGCTTTAGCGGCAGCCTGTAGGGCGTCGCAGGCATAGGTGCCATCCTTAGCACTAAGATCTGCTCCTTTTGCTATTAAAAGCTTGACGATATTCCCGTGACCTTCTTTAGCAGCAGCCTGGAGAGCATCTCCATAAAGGCCACCCTTAACATTGATGTTTACGCCCTCATCTCAAAGAAGCCTAACCATCTTCGTATGGCCCATTTTAGCGGCAGCCTGCAGGGAGGAGCTGTAATTCATCGCATCAACACCTATTCCCCTCGTCAGCAGGAGCTTGACGATGTCTCTCTGTTGTGAAATAACAGCTATTCGGAGGGCATTTCCATAACTGGGATCGCGTGGGGCGAATTGATTTGCCACTTTGTCGAGTAAAAGCTCAACAATATTCCCGTGGCCTCCCCTAACAGCTGCCTGGAGAGCGTTGCCATGAGCATTGTTGTTGAAGGCGAATTGATTTTCCACTTTGTCGAGCAAAAGCTCAACAATATCCCCGTGGCCTCCCCTGACAGCTGCCTGGAGAGCGTTACCAGGAGCATTATTGCTGAGGGCATTTGTATCCGCACTGTTATGCAGAAGGAGTTCCAGCGTTCCTTCGTGGCCTTCCTCGGCGGCAGCTTGAAGGGCGTACCTAATGGCTTGACCCCTAGCCTTCATATTGGATCCATGCTTCAAAAGTATTGCAACCTTCTTGGTATGTCCTAACCAGGATGCGGTCTGTAGAGCGAATCCAAAATCGCCGCAATTTGCATCAAAGTCGACTCCCTCGTCGAGTAGTAGTTGCACGAGACTTTCGTCCATGTTTTCGATGGCGATCTGAAGAGGACTTAGTCTCCTGTGATCGTTTCCTTCTGGTCTGTTGAGCACTGCTCCCTTCTTTGCAAGAAGCTTCGTGATATCTCGATGGCCCTTCTGACAAGATATGCGCAAGGCGCTTCCGTGGTTTGAGATGCCAGTGCCGGTAGTGTCAGGACTGGCTCCAGCATCCAATAGAACTCGCAAAGTATGAAGTCGATTCATGAATGTCGCAATTTCGACGGGCTTCATAGCTTTAGTCTCGTTTTCTGGGCCATTGACATTGGCGCCGCGCGCGATCAAAACCTTGGTTGTCTTTCCAAGGCCAAGGAAACATGCAAAATGCAAACAACTCCTTGTTAAATCGTTGAAATATCCCGTGAGAAATTGTTTACTTCTGGGAACCAGCCAACGGTGCTTAACTTCAAGTTCCAGTTCCAAGTGGTCAACTATTGCACTGACAGCTTCTGGTGATAGTTCCGCAGCAGCAGCTTGTTCAGTCCATGTACTCACTGCGAGCGACGCAAAGGGAAACGACTGTGGTCGCGGGCTGATGGACGCCGAGTCATGGGTGACCATCCATTCCAGTTCGGCGGGGCCCATCCATTTTTCACTGACCAGCCATTTTTCATTGACCATCCATTGGTCATTGCCCATCCACGCTTTGATATCTGTCCCTTTGTTGAATGGCCCTTCTGAAATAACCCCGAGGAGGTATGATAGACACGTCCGAACGATAGATACACAGGCGTCTAGGCCAGTGAATGTGAGTTCAGGGGCATCATACTGAATCAGATATTCTTTGACAGATAAATGAGCTAAATGAAGCTCATGTTGCTTATTCGGCTGAGACCCATCGAATGTATTGGAACTTTTAACTTCCACGATTGATAAAAGGTTGGGGCATAGTCGAGTAATGTCGTCGGGGCATATTCGGTCGATAGAACTGAATCTTCGGAAATCGGAGCGCACTGATACAATGTCGACAGCTGCCGATAGTGCCAGTGGCTGGTCCAGATTAACAAGAAACTGGAGAACGCGGATTGCCTTTGTATAATATCTTGGCGGTATTCTTTCGATGCTTCGTTTATATGTTTCTTGGATGGTCTCCGGTAAAGAATCCAGAACGTACTCGATATCTTCAGGACCAAGACAGTTGACCAGGTCATTGATCTGGCAGGCTGCATATCGGAACCTATGGACTTGTGAGTCTTTTCTTCATACAACGATCCAGTATTCGTAAACTCACATTCCATCGGCCTTTTCAATCAGTCTGTCAGGAATTTGTTTCACCATGGGATGTTCTGGTGCTCGGGTGTGAAATCCCGGTCTCTCCCTTAAACATCCTTTAATGTAGACCTCGATATCAGCCTTCACTGAATCCTTATCGAGTTCAACACCTTTCGCATCTACTAATTCTGGGCCTAGCCAGGCTTTGAAATCAGCTTCCGGCCTTGCGGTGATGATAATCTTGACACGTTTGAGATTAGGTGCAGAGCCAATCCCAAGTATCCATTCAATCAGTTTATGCTTTTCTTTGCATTCATCTAGCGCATCCATGAGAATGACAGTATCTCCAAGCGTTGCAAGGACATCTTGAAAGCACTGCACAATGTTGGCAGTGCTTGGGGACCTTTTGCCATCCTCGTGAGACTTTCGTAGAGCTTCGACTTTCTTGGTGCTGCCATCTGCTCCTGCATACAGCTGAAAAAGTAGAGAGCGTACCAAGCCATCCAAAGTGCGCTTCTGAGAATCACTGAAGTCGAAAAAGAAGTACAATACCGCTCCACGTCGACTTTCTCTGAGAAATTCAAGGATAGTGGAACTGAGGACTGTTTTACCACAGCCACTAGCCCCATAGAGACAGATATGTCGGTAGTGACCTTTGCGCCAGTCTTCGAATGCGGGAGAATTTAGAAACCACGTGCCCGTTTCCCCATACCTTAGATCCTTGGCATGGTTTGCGTTGTCTGACGGGTCGGCAGGCCGAAGCCATTCTTTGACACTCTTTACACGGTGTTGAGATTTTATACCATCAACTGTGTTTCTAGTATCATTCAAAATCTTGTGCTGTTCTCTCTGTATAGTGACCACTGTATAAATTAGTTGTTAGACAAAATCAACTCTCTGGGGCTGGTGTAAAGCACACGAACCAGAACCAATGAGTTCCGACAGCTTCGTTTCTCCTCCAACCGCAACAAGATTAATAGACTCTATCAGATCTTTCGCGTAAGCTGCTGCCACCATCGATGCATAAGGCTGCCAGATTGAATTCTTGTGGGTGTCGGCATAGTCGCATATGCCTCGAACAACCAGGCATGGAAAGTGATTCATGAGGCCTGCTGCTTCCATCTCAAAACAGAGGACTCCTCGCCGAGTCAACTTGTCGCGCTGGGAGGCGTCCTTCATGACTTGATTGGATGATGCAATCAGGCCATAGTGAACACTTGGGATGTCGTCGTCGTCGCTACGCGGGGGCCTATGCACCAAGTCCTCTGATCTAACACCGCATACGGCGGCACATTCGCCGGTTACCCCTTCAGGATGTGTGAACTCTGACCGATAAAGCCTGTCGGTGTCATCCGATGGACGAGAGTATTTCTTTTTGAAAGCCTTTCGTTGCTTCTCCAGCGCGCGGTTGACCTTACTATTCAGTTGAGGACCTTCAATATCGTATTGCGCGTCAAGTGCAGCCGCTGCTGTCAACAAGGAAGTAGGTGGTCGATTGAGATGGCCCGTTTCCTTGAAGTCTTGACCCTGTATCGTCTTTCCGTAATCGAACTGAATGACACCACCAGTGCCTTGATCACGGCTGCTGACTACAACGTCGCCCAGTCGGATATCGTGCTCTTGGCTTGGAGCCCCTCCACCAACACCAACCATCAGGCCAAGTCGTACTTGTGGGAAGCTGCGCACCATGTCCTTGGCTGTCGTAGCAGCAGTGGTAGTACCATACTCATTCTGAGGCATGACGGCAATAACAACATTATGCTTCCCTATTCTGCCCACGACATAGCTGTTACTATCCGAGATTTCGCTCGGTACTTCATGCCGCTCGTCAAGGAAGGACTGCGCTGCGGCAGACTCCACGGGCAAAGCGCATATCCAGCCAACCGTGTAGGCAGTACGGTCCAAGACTTTGGTTGACATCGCTCTTCGTGAGTCAAACCATTGACAGACAACTAGCGCATCGGCCTGGGCCGAAAGAAGAGGTGCAACGGGACGTCGGTCAATGTCAGCCTGACAGGCTCGAAATACGGGCACGAATCACCGCGGCTGGTTCATCGTGTGAGACTATTGTTGAAAGAAGTCGAATGAGTAACGGGTTTGCAACGGAAGAGCGGGGTAGTAAATCTTGCGTGGTGTCGGGTCCTCTCAGGATCTGACTGCATGAGATAGCCCTGCTTACTGATTGCCTCATTAGCTCGCTATGCACGCATGCCAAGATAGCGGGCTGAGGTAGATTTGGTTGGTGAATCATTAAGCGTTCGCAATCATCACATCGTGGGTCCCACCATTGGCCGCGAGTGACGATTCGGGATGGTCAAACATGGTGCCTCGGAAAATTATTGAATGCCATTTCTTTTTCTCTATGCTAAATCTTCTTTCTCTCAGGAGAGCACTCGGGAGAGTTCTCTGGAAGACCTTTTCTTCTACAATCCGCACGCAACCGCGACTAATCTAGACGTTGTCTATGCGTAAACCTCGTCGCAGCTGAACCAAACGTTCTGGTATTGCTGGCATCCCGACCCAGTTGGGCCGCTGATCTGCTTCCAGTATCCACAACGTCCATTGTCTCCTCTGTCCCAGGTGACCGCACAGACGCTGCCTTGACCCGCGCCTCCTGTGGCTTTCATGGTGCCTTGAGTTACTCCAGTACCGTATGGGAAGTCTCCAGACAAATATTGGCGAGGATCAGCCGCGGTCTTTCCAGGGACCCACCTGTGAAGAGAGCTGGTCAGTATAGAATTCTCGACTGAAAAGCTGCAGACGTAGGTGATAAAGGGAACATACATCTTGCAATTGCAATGGTCAAGGATAGGACCGCCGCAACGCTTGTCGACTGTGCCGTCCGCGGCCTTTTTGCAGAGGTCAACTGGGTTGGCGCATGCTGAAGATGCAGCGACGAGAAGAAGGAAAGCCGACTTGAAGTTCATTGTGGAGGGAATTAGCCCAACAGTGTTGGTTCAATCAGACAAAACGAGTGTGGGGATGAGCGGGTTGGTGCTGGAAGTGGCTTGGCAAAGGGTAACGGAATGCTCGCTCCCTTCTTTATGTTCTTTTATGTCAGGGAACCGCGGAAATGGCCGAGAATATACTTTCTTAAGCACATTGCTGTCTGTATAGCTTATCGGCAGCAATTTATATAGTACACACTCTTGCTCGTTGATACTGACTCGTGGCAACCATCACTTCGTGCTCACTGATTGACAGTCCATGTCTTATGAGTATCTAGAACGGTCGCAGTGCAAGACAACTTTTCGAAGTCTGTTCACACTATCTAAGTTCTTAACCACTCAAAAGTGTTCCTAAACATTGATAGTCTTCAACTTACCTTGCGGTACGAATGGTCCATTTTTGACAGCAGAACCTGCTGCTTGAGTCCAGCCCCCCCCTTTCTCCAATTAGGTGCGTGTGCCTTTAGAACAGCAAAGTTTTGTCCCCGTGAATGAACGGCCCCGAGCCTTTCACCTCATTAGCGGAGGTTAGCGAAGTTCAAATCACAATTAATTAAGCACTTTCGTTGACAGAGATGTTCTGCAACTGCTGCGGGTGGGTGGAATGTGTTGTTCAGCCTACTTCCGAAACTCGGCCATTCGTGCAGCAAAGTTTTCTCAAGATGTAAAAGACTCACATCAAATCACCAATAAAAGTTTATAGATCCAAGACTCCATAGACTAGATCGAATTTTGCGATACCGAAGCGAAGAAGTCCCAGCTGTGCAGTTATTTCGCGAACCTCTTTTCTCTATTTAGTCTTCCGTTTTGTCGGCTGAGAATTGGTTGAGGTCCATTTCCTCAACCATCTGCTTCGAATTATCACCAATAACAACTGCAAACATGAACAAGGTCTTCCTTCCCGTACTTCGGGTGCTTTTCATGGCGCTCTTCTGGCAACTTGCCATTGCGGAAGCGACGTGCGCGGATGCACCTGTTGAAATCACCCCCCTCTTCAGTTCTTGGACCTCATTGATCCGCCAGCCCAGCGGAGTCTACCACGGAACACTGCAAGTCGGTGCCGCTCAGGGCCAACCCCCCCATGGCGGAATGCACATACAGCCAGCCGAGCTCAGCCAGCAAAGGCGTCGTTCAGTTCATCAGCCGCGCCAACTTTCGTCAAATCATGTGCGTTGCTGAAGACAAGACTGATCACACTACGGCCGAATGCTTTTGGCTGAATGCTGGTGATACCTGCAAGACAAACATTCTGCTACGTGGTTACTTCTTCATTGTAAGTAAATCATGGGAACATACTGCAACAACGCTGACTGCATAGGCTGGGCCAAAACCTTGATCACACAGTGCAACCGCAACCACATCGAAGATTGCAGTGGTATTTCTCATGCGAATCAAGCACTGCCTCTGGGGCCAGTGGGTACTATGATCTGCTTAGGTATTTTGGTATCACTGTTCGTGTGGGATAGATGTTACCATGTTCCAAGGGCTGGAAGATGGTCTGCCTCCACGTGGTTGTCCGTCAAGCTGTCCTGCTGGGAAATCCACAAGCGTGCTTTGGCTCGCGGGGTCAGATCTATTTGACATTATAACCAACCTTCGTGCTGTCCTTCGATTTCCATACGGCGTTTGATTGTGGCTGTGATGTCGATTCCTCGCTGCAGCATCTGCAGCATGAGCGGGTTTTCCTTTTGTGCGGGCATTCAAATCGGCGGAGGTGGAGAGGCAGCAATAGCGATGCCGACCGTTTTAGGTCCGATGGGTACATCCGCTCCGGTGGGCGAGTCCGTCCCGATGGATGAATCCGGCGAAGAGTGGTTGCATCCGAAGCTCTAAGTATGAATTCACGATAAATGTTGACTCGTCGGGTAAGCCGCAAGTTTCAATAATAATATTTCGTTCCTAAACAGCCATGCCAACATGATCGTCCGACCCGCTCGGAGAAACAAGCTTTCAAAAGGGGGCACATTATCGGACCATTTAGCAGGGGACACCCACGTTTTCGCAATCAACTTTGGAGGCTTGACAGCTTGTTTACCCCACCCTAGAAAACTTACAACAGTGCGTCCCATCATATTCGGGCTGAGCGTTCAGGGGGCGCTTTAACTGCAATACGAGCCCAAATTGTTTTCGGCGAATACCTCGATATTCCCCAGTGAATAGCAGGAGGTGGCTGCGGGATGGCCGTAGAACCTAATGATAATAATAGCCTTCATCTTCACACAACAGGTGGCAGATCAACACGGAGAGGACTCTCGCTCCCCGCTAGTTTGCCGTTCATCCGATCTCAGACAACGATCAGCATGGTTCCTCAACATTAAGAATCCTTTAGGATTCCAGCAGATCCGAAGATCTGCAAGGTGAAGAGCAATATAAATATTGAGGTCTTGGCTCCTCGTCTTGTTCAATCTTGGCAGCACCTTCATCTCCAATTACACAATTACGGAATTTAATCAAACTTGAACTTTACACTCGTTAAAACTATCACAAAAATGCGCACTTCCATCATTTCAGTAATTGTTGGCTTTGCAGCCCTTGCAGCTGCTAGCCCAATGCCTGACCCTACCGCACCACCAGCCGTGAGCGACTGCACGATTACCGTTACACACTTCGATCCTGGGTTCACTGGCGACTTCCAGCCCACGACTACGATCACACAGTACAACAGCACAGTCACTGTACCAAGCCCCGTCGACTGCCATGGCTGTGCTCACGTTACAACTGCCGACGCGCAGGCTCCTAACTGGGGTGGCCACGGACCCGCCTTTGAGAAGGTCATCTACGTCCCGGCCACAGTGCCTACGACGGTGACGTCGCCGGTTTGCGCCACACCAACGGCTTTTTAGGGCAAGATATTCTGGATTGGGTTAATGAATGGTTTGAAAGCATTGGGATAAAGGAAACAGACCACATCTAGGACGGACATGGGATCCATCCGTTAGCAGTTGGAGTTAAAGGTTTATTTGAAAGCTTGTTACGTCCAAGGAAGGGGGAAATGGAAATGAAGATATCAATAATAGCCCGCTGATGAATCGCCGTGTCCCTTCTATGTCCTGTCCGTGTTCGGTGATGTAGTGCAGCTCGTCCCAATGCTGACCTCATTAGTACTCAGATGGAAATCTTTTCCATCGGCATAAAATGTTCGCACTTCTACCCGAAACATCGCAACCATTGCAAAGGGATGTTCGGCATAGTTGAGCCGGGTGGCCTATGCTGGCAACGACCGAAGCGTGTAGGCCCGCGCCGGTGTCTAAGACAATAACGCTCGCGTCGAGGCTCATCATGATCTACATGCCGGATGTCAGCATTTAGGCGAAACTAGACTAAGGCAAGGAAAGAAGAGACAGGAATCACGGTTCGTGCAGTTTGAAACTCAATCTTTATGTAACGTATCAGGCAGTGCAACTAACGGACTACTCGCGAGTTCAACGCTTCAATGCCTCCACTTTGCAGCCTCTCGTCAGCTGTCTCTTGCTTACATGAGCCCGTGAAGATCCCGCTCTGCCTCCGCTTCAAGTCCTCCTCGATCTCATCAAGTGGAAAGAAATTCGGATTTTCGGCAAACATGGCGTCGAACTTCCGTTTGATGTCTTCAGGAACCTCGGGCGAGTTTTCGCTATCGCTCAGCCAGATCCGGATGAGATGTCTAGGATTCGTGATGTCCTCGGTAAAGCCGCGCCGTGCATGTTGAAGGTGAAGATTGTTCACCCTAAATGGGTCTTAGTCAGAGGGAGAACGGGTTCGGGGAGGACTTGAAAGCAACGTACCATTCAATATCACCTACTTCAAGGTCTGTCTTGAGACTGTACTCGTCGGCCACCCACTGCCAGCCCGCAAAGGCCTCTCGCTCTTCGAAGGACAATGGTGGATAATCGGCATCCCGATCGGGCATCTACCAATCGTCAGTCACTTTTACTGCACTTATCATATTCAAGACTCACCTCTCCGTAGCCAATGAAAGTCCGTGTCGAGAAATTGAGAAATAGGCGGCCGTCTTTTTTATGAATCAAGTGCACCCCATCGTCGGGTATGCCGTTGCTAAATATCGTGAGAACCTTCCAATTTGTGTTGGGGGATAGACGTACGCTCTCCAGCGGAACTTTTTCTCGGCCAGAAGCCGGACAATGTCAGGTCGATGTATGGCAAGATGGTTGTACACTTGTCCAGCGCTGACGACAGTCGATGCACCTCCGTGACCTGAAAGGCTCACAGCCATGAGTCCAACTACATCACTACCGGCGTCGCTGTGAAAGAATTGTGCGTTGGTGTCTTGAGCAGAAACATAGATCTTTCCACGGTTTTCTGGGTCCAAATGCGAAATGCTCTGGCGATTGTCAGCAACCCATGGACGAAGGCGGCATGGATACTTGATGCACACCTTGATGTGGCATATTGCTCGGTCCGCTCCCTGATTGAGACGTCGATCACCGACCCAAGCATTTATTCCGAGAAAAGCAATGATCTGGTCCGTCTTGTCGTACTTCTGGACCGGGAAGCCCCTGAGAATCTGAACTCCGATGCCGTTGTAGATTTTATCGGATACTCCGCGCAGCATTGGCCCGAGGACAGGAAGCGGGAAGTTCGCTTGACTAATATTGGAGAGAGGAACGGATTGCTTCTTCCAATTCTGTGATAACGGTTATGAGACTGTCGTCTGTTCATTGAAGTAGGGCGCGCTCAACATGCTCTCACCTTGATGGCAGCATCTATCTCGTCGATATGCTCTTGGGATAGGTGCTTGATATACCTTTCAGCTGCATAGAATCAGCATTCGCCCTTTGTCTTTGTCTTACAAGTAGGGAACTTACGATGCTGTTCTAAATATTGACCAGTCCACGTCTGAGGCCCAGAAAATTGAGATGGCCACCCCTTTGGGACTGAGCCAAAGCTCGAGGTTTCGGGGTGAGCTGCATTTGCCTTTTCCCATTCAGGCTTATTGAGCAAAAAGCCTGGAGCGTCTGAATAGAGCTCGTACGGAATGATGTCGGCAGTCATGGCTGTATTGATAGGGGTCTTTGTTGCTCAAAGACCTGGAGGCTCTGTCAGCTCCAAATGTTGCTTAATAGTCCGCGGTCAGACGCTCGTCATATGAATGGACTTTTCTCTTCATCTACCTCACCCTCTAGCGCATTGGAGTCCAGGCCGCCCACATTCCGGACAATGAGCGATAGTTGGTAATCAATTTGTCGGATACACGATGGCGCAATTATCAGGATTGATGGTAAATCGTTCTAGGCGGTCGGAACGACACGGGTGTTGCGCGGACATGCAGCAAGCCGGCTTTCGGCGCCGATTTCTGTTAATCGACCACCTCTTCTCCAATCATCACATCTCTCTGCGTCTACTACCCAGGTGACAAAGAGAGTTGGGGTGAATGAACGCTCCACAATGCCGGCATTGCACCATTCCTTGGGTGCCATGGCATCAAGAATGGGCAGAAGTAGATCGCTCCGCATCGCTTCTTCGCGCTCCTGATAAGTAATACGATCTGCTTGGTTCTTGTTCGAGGCCGTCGTATCATCTGCGAGGCCTTCCAACCAAATCTGCAAAATGGCTGACAAGTCCAGTTTGACTCAGGATCAAGATTCGTCGCACACCAAGCGAGATGACATTGTTCATAATGTTGTCGGTGATGTGGAAGGGGAGGCTGCTGGTCAGCGGAAACGTGGATGGTTTCACCGAAGCGGTAGGTCTGAAGAACGAAAGCTTTTGTTGAAGCTCGACTTCTTCATTCTGTAAGTATCCTGAGAGAAGTTCACTTCCTTCACCTCAGTGACTAACATTACAAGCTCATGGGCATGTTTCGGATACTTCCTCAGACTTTTGGATGCTTCAAATCTTCGTAAGTACTTGCAAGCCTGTGTGGATCATATGCGTCTTACACAAAAACATCTAACCGCTATTGCAGGAAACGCTTACGTGTCTGGCATGGAAGAGGTAATACTTAGAATGCCACACCTCGTGGGGACTTTTTGTGCTAATGGCTGCAGGACTTGGAACTCTTCGCCGACCAATACAATTATTTTCAAACGTTGTGGACAATAGGCTACACAGTTGGCATGATTCCCAGCCAAATCATTGTCACCCATGTCCGTCCCTCGATATGGCTCCCATCCATCGAGGTAACATGGGCTATCCTCACCTTCTGTTTTGCCGCCGTCAAGAACTACAAGCATATATATGCTCTGCGACTTCTACTCGGTCTCGCCGAATCTCCATTCTACGTCGGAGGCATGACCCTTCTCGGAAGCTGGTACACTCCCAAGGGTGAACATCCTAGCTGCAAGTCCAGAAATCCCCAGCTAACGACTGAGCAGAGCTAGCCACTCGCGCTACCATTTTTTACTCGGCATCATTCGCGGCCCAAATGTTCTCCGGATACCTTCAAGCAGCAGTGTACACTGGACTTGACGGCGTCCACGGAATACCAGGCTGGAGATGGCTTTTCATCATGTGTGGCATCATCAACGTTCCTGGTGCGGTTTGGGGCTTCTTTGCTGTCCCTGACAGCCCATATGACACGCGCGTGTTCTATCTCAACGAAAAGGAGCGAGAACTCGCAAAGTCACGAGTGGTTGAGGTCGGGCGCAAAAGATTCGAGGGCGTGACGCTTAAAACATTCAAGAGCGTGCTTAGTCGCCCGTTTGTCTGGGTCTTTGTACTCAACTACATGTGAGTCATTCGTATTCGTAAATGTTTCTACCTAACGCAACGGAGTTTCTTCTGCATCGATACCTACGGCCTCGACTTTTTTGCGATCTACCTCAAAACCCTGAACGAGTATACAGTCCAGGAGATCAATGTGTGAGTATATGACAAGTACACAATAGGACCTTTGGCTGAAACCTTCCCAGCATCCCCACAGCAGCGTACGCAGTTGGTCTCGTCGGCACAATCTTGTTCGGCCTGCTGTCTGATAGACTGGAGAATCGCATCTGGGTCGCCCTTGTAATCACGTCCTTGAACTTCTTCACGTGTGTTGTCTTGGCCGCTGTCCCATCGAAGGCGGGCGCGTTCTTCGGGTACCTCGTCAACCCGGCCACCCTTGCCTATGGGCCGGTTATCATCGTAAGCAGATTCCCATTTGTTTCTCTTCATGCGCAGATGCTGACTCATGGACAAGTCTTACCTTGGTGAAACCTTTGGCTCTCTAGCGGATGAGAGAGCTCTCATTCTTGGGATTGCTCAAGCCTTCGGTGCGACTTTCAACGCCTGGGTCCCCCTTCTCATATTCAATACAGGAACGCAGACGCCCTACTTCCGGGTAGGATGGATCACCTCGTCTGTTTGTGCGGTTGCGCAGGCTGGAGGTATACTGCTATTGGGCCACTTGGGTCGAAAGGTTCGAAAGGCGACAGTTGATACTTAACTAAAATGCGTCAATTCACCGCAGTTGCAATGGCAGTAACGCTATCTAGGGCGATGAGAGTTGCAGCAGGAACACTTCAAGATGTGGAAAGACCACCAGGGTTTTTGAGAAGAAATACCGGCCTTGGAAATGATGGAATCTCTAGCGGTCTATGTCTAACGCTTAAGTTTGACAGTTCAACTCCTTGTTACGATGCTGTCGGGTGTTCACAGCAATTTCTCCTCCTCGCTCAAGCCAGCCTTCCAAGCCTTGTAATCAAAACCCAGTTGCTCCAAAGTCGTGACCTCGTGTCTCTTCTCACCAAGCTTTCTCGATGCGATTTTGATGAGCGGGAAACGTTCTCTCGTCCACCTCTTCTCGTCATCCCAGAATGGCGGAATCTTGCCGACGCCATCGTTTTCGAGTCCCTCTCGCTTCGCAGCCTCAAGACTCCGGGCGTGGAGCATGTTGATGTAATCCAAGTCTTTGGGGAAAGCCAGGTTGTGTAGCATCTTGCTTTCTCCCTTATCTTTCAGCATCTTTGCTTCCCATTCCCTCATCTCGGCGGTGCTTGGCAGATGCAACCTGTCTGCCCACGCTCGTGCAACGAATGCGGCCTGGCCTTCGGCCACAGGGAACGGGACGATGCGTTGCGGGATACCAGCGAACGCCAACGTTGGATCATCGATGTAGAGAAGGTGCTCATACAAATTGCGAGCGTAGGCGCCGTCTGTGACAACTGGCGGTGAGAGGTCGCGAAGAAAAGGGAAGCTGTAGAAATAACCCGTGCAGAAGACCACACCGTCAACGTCGGACTCAACTTCGCCGTTGGCAAGGCGCACCTTGCGACCTTCAGGGATAAACTCAAGAATCTCCGGCACCATCTTGGCCCATGATGAGCGGTCTTCCGCTGGAGTATTCGGGGTTGTCTTTTCGGACACAATGATTGGGAGTTTGCAGACTGCAGAGATCTGGGCGCTCAAGTCGATACCGGAGGCCGAGTTACCGACAACGATAACTTTCTGCATTGTTGAGTCAGCCCACAATTCTCATGACTGCATGTTGAGTGTGGCTTACTTTGCCCACATATTGAGAAGGGTTCCTGTAGAACTTGGAATGGGAAATGGTGCCAGGGTGCGCCTTGTCAAAGTCGGCGAGGCCTGAAATATCCGGGATGAAAGGGTCGTTGTAGTGGCCGCTGGCGACCATCACTGCATCAAATTGCGACTTCGTTGTCTCATTGGTCTTGAGGTCTTGTGTCTCAATCTCCCAGCATACTTGGCTGCCACTCTGCACCTTCTTCAAGCTCAAAACCTGCGTCGATAGTGAAATGATGGGCCTCAGTTCTTCGGCGTAGTCTTCAAGATACTTCTTCACGGTCTGGTGAGGAGGGAATAGCGAGGCAGTAGAGGGGAACTTCTTGTCGGAGTAGTTCATGAGCGTGTGCGGGATGTTGGTCTCAAGAAAGTCATAGACTGGCGACACGAACTGCTTGGCCTCATGACCTTCAACGGCAATAGCCGTGTCCGGGTTCCTTGTGGGCTGCGTTCTCGGGATGCTGAAGTCATTATCAATGACGCTGAGAGAGCTGTAGGTCCAAACACCGCCGACGGTATCTCTTTGCTCGAAAATTTGGACTTTGGAGAACTTCTTCTCGGCCAAAAAATATCTACGGGCCGGTCATTAGCATCAAGATACTCCAGCGCTGGCTCGGACGGACGACAGCTTACTTTGCGGCGGCGAGACCGCACGGTCCGGCGCCGATCACGGCGACCCGGTCGACATTGAGATTATCCTCCGTGTACATGGGCGACATGGCTGCGGGGTTTAACCGGATCGGTGTGGGACGGAGTATGGAAGAGTAGGGTTGGAATGATGATGAGGGGTATCGTAGCGCCGATGAACAGCTCGGAGGAAGCCTGTGAAGAGAGGAGATGACGGACTTAAATGAGTAAACACCAGTGAAGAGTTGTCTATACTGGCGAGAGAACATCAGGCGATTGCATTCCCATATCTTCAGATTTCGGCAATGGGCACAAACCACTCATTCAGCTGGTGCAATCATGCTTTGCAATCGGACGAAAGGCCCGCTGGGATGGCGAGGCGAGAGCGATGACCGACACCGATCGGCCTTGGCCCGACTGGCGCTATTGTCTGCTAAGCTGTCTGAGTCGCGCGAACACTGAACTGTGTGGTGGGACTATTACATACACGCATCCTTCAGCCGGAGAGAAGCGGTCTTGGGACGAACAGCAGTCTCATGCAAGTCATATACTTCCCCGTCTTACAATTCTCTTGGCAGAGACTCTATCATTCACAGAGACATGAAGCTTCTGTTTTCCCATGTTCGCCAGTGATCGCAGCACGCACTTGTCTCCCACAAAGTCGCAATCCGGCCACCTAACCAGAAAAGAAAATTCTTCAGCAGTATTAAGTCCGAACGACAGATCCCCGACAGCGGGGCAAAACATGGGCCATCTACTGGACAATTGTCCCTGAAGAAAGAATTCTCATTCGCCCACCCCCTCAGCCGATAGAGATTGCGTGCTCTGCGCCCGTTCGAGTCGTGCTTGTGTTGATTGCTATCAAACTGACTGCCGAAATGCCTGGGTCGTGCTAGCTGCCGGCGCAAGGCTTGAAAAAAAAAAGCTATCGGATCTGCGCGGACTGGACAGCCTGGCTGGAGTGCAACGCTGAAAGGGGGGAGAGAGGAAATATTCGCACTCTGCAAAGATGCTGCGTTCTCTACGTCGACATACATGATAGAAATAGGAACGGATTGTTGCAGCATTACCACCACGTCGGAAGGGCCTGGCATCTATCCATGGCCTGAAGAGCAGCTCAGCATAATAGCGGAGTGAGCCCCGACTCCGACTCAGATCGCCCCCACGACTCCTGGATTCCAAGCCATTCGATCCCCCCTATCATCTATGCGCCTGCGACGCGCCCGCGCACAGTGACCGACCGACCGATCGTCCCCCTTCCGACTCGAGACGGGCGTTGCGTCGGCGTCTCGCCGTCTTCACTGGCAAACCCGTCGCAATGTCTCCCGAACAGATCAAATCCAACATCCACCGCTTCCGCGTCCGACGAACATCCCCATCGTCTCCATCCACTCTCCGCCGCTCGGCTTCTCCGCCCGTACTGCCTCGCGCATCTCTGCCGCCACCGCAGACATCACCAGCGCCAGCTGGAGGAGCCCCGGATATCACTCCCGATGTCTCATCTTCAGGAGCCGCCTCGGCAGTCGTAGGGACAACGTCTCTGCCGCCCCCTACGCCGTCGATACTGCCAAGTCCTATTGCTGCTGCCCCTGGACTTCCATCAGGCGGCACTGTTCCCAATGTCGCCAACGCCACTGCCTCGGCGAACACGGGAGTAGCGGCGTCCTCGCCTAAGGCGCCCCGCGATATTCCCGCTTGCGACCGGTGCCGTGCTTTCAAGAAGAAATGCTCACGCACATTTCCCATCTGCACGTTGTGTGCCAATGCTGGACATAAGTGTTCTTTCTCCACACCAGCTGCGTCCACGGCAGCCCAAACGCATCATCTGAGGGCGAGGATTGAATGGTTAACACGATACATCAACGAAAGCCATCCCGTACCTGGAGGCGGAGTTGAGCATCTCGATACCGGAACGGACCTTGTTTCGCTCCTAGGGTCTTCACCGGGAGCTCTTTCCCAGCACCAAAGCCAGCAATTGGATATCAACCCATCAACGCCTGCGAATGGAGCCACGCCTGGGTCCGCAAGTGTGGGAAGCAACCGAGGGGATGGGTTCCCGATCCACAACGCCGGGTCGGTTGTCTTTGATCAGCGAAGTTTGGCCGTGAACGTTGACTCGGAATCACCTTCATCGAGAGGGAACGATCATATGCGTGCTCTTCTCCAGCCGGCACCAGAGCCAGGGAGGATACTTGGTATCGAGTCTATCCGGGATGGAGGCTTCTCATCATCGAGTTTGCCGCGAGATGCCATTGCTCGTCGATTTGTGGACGCCTACTTCCGCAACGTGAATCGAGCATATCCGTTCGTGAATAGGTCCAAGGTTCTCAGGGATCTGGAGAACTTGGGCGAGTCTTCCAAACGACGGCGGGATTCAGATACGACCCTACTGTATCTCATCATGGCCATTGGGTGCACCACCCTGCAGAGAGCGGGTCAGATACCCAACGATACGACATCCAAGTTCGACGTGGCTTATGCCGACATCATCCAAGAATGCTTGGCTCGCGAAGACCTTGAGTCGATTCAAATCCTGGTCTTGGTAGCACTGTACTCTCTCTTTGATCCAAAGGGCATCTCAACGTGGTCAATAGCCGGCATAGTCTCTCGCCAGGCGATGCTGCTAGGCCTGAGCCGCAGATCTTCCGAAGACAAGACGCTGTCTGCCATGGATATCGAGCTGCGACATCGTCTCTTCTGGAGCATCTACGTCCTGGACAGGATGATGGCTATTTCATTGGGCTTGCCGGTGGCGCTTATCGACGAGAACATGGATGTCCCGTTGCCCGGGCTGACAATTGAAGAATTCGCCTCTCCAGATCGTCAACATTTTGCCTCTATCCTCCAGACAAACCGTCACGTCATCCAGCTGAGGCAATTGGAAGATCGTATACTCCGCCAGATTCACACGCGAAAGCAGTCAGACGTCGCTGCCCTCTCTCAGGCTGACCGCCGTGTCATTGTTCAGGATATCAGATCGGAAATCGAGAACTGGTACAGCAACGGCTGCCTTGTGTCTCCCTTGGAGCCAGACAACGTGCCGATTCATAATTCGGTCACCTGGTTGAGTGCACGGTACTACCATCTTTTGCTTTTGCTTCACTATCCCTGCCACTTCAACTCATGCGGCTCCATTGTGTCCGCGGTCGAGCTCTTGCGCTTCGCCCAGAAGCATCTCCAGTCTACCTCAGTCCTTCTCCAGCAACGTCAGCTGCCACTGAACCGGGTCACCCTGTGCCGTTTGTTCCCTGTCGGATTGGTCCTTATCCACAGCTTCATCGCCTGTGCCGCAGAGTGCACGTCGTTCTCGGCCAGAGACGAAGTCGCCGTTATTGTCAGCATTCTCGAAGCCTTCCCCGAAGGCTGGACCCACGCACGGCAAGCAGCACACGTCTTCCGCCAGTTCATGAGTCTGATCTCAGGCGTACCCAACAACGGCTACACCACTCTTCACTTCCCCGGCAGCAGTAACAACATGTATGGCAATAACGGACAGATGACCTCATCGAGGGAGTCATACCAGGCGATGGTCCGTCCAATGATCACAAGTCTAGTCACTCTGATGCAAGAAGTACTTGGGAGGTCTACTTGTTACGCTTTCCATGAATGGCCCGATGATTGCGCCGGCCAGCCACCTACTACGACGGGTTTCAGGGGGCAAGCTGCTTTCTCGCCGACAGGAACACGACACTCGGCCGTTGCGGGAAATGAGGACTCTGCTATGGACTATGGATGGGGGTCGTTGGAATTGGGATTTCTTTGAATGCTTGTAGCTACCGTCATCCTTTAGCGTTGCGCCCTTGCTTTCAGATACCACGCGTCTTAAATTGAACAAAATAGTCATTCCTGAGCTGTGACGACGTAGGAACCATCGAAACAGTCGACGTTCCTGGATTCAAATGTTCAAGTGTCTTCGGATCTTGGGGAGCACCACTTCCGGCTTCTCTGCATGCACTCCATGGTTCGCGTTCTCAACCATGAACAACTCAGCCCCAGGGATCTTCTCGGCAATCAACTTCGAGTTTTCTGTACTTGATGTCAGCTTGTGATTTACTCTGGATGCTAACGGTATTTTCAGTTACGCTTACCTGGAGGGCAGATCCAGTCCTTGTCACCGACAACCACCAACGTCTTGGCGGTAATCTGTGACAAGCGGTCTGTGTAATCGAAGTACTTCTCCTTCTCCGAGTATAGATCATCTAAAAACACGGTCAGTTTACTAAAACGATTCTCCACTGGCATCGTTAACTTGCTGTGCGATTCAGCCACATAAACGCCATCCAGATTGCTCTTCAGCGCCGCATCCGGGTCAAAGACCTCCCTGTAAAGTGGCATCATGGCGAAATAGATCAGCTGGAACTCACGATCACTCTCGTACGCTCCAAAGACCTTGTTTCTCAGCATGTCAACAGAGAAGCTGGGAACTTTATGTATTCTCTCTTCCAGAGTCTTGATCGCCCCGGCCTCGTCTGGACTATGGTCAGTAATAATATCAGCACGCATGGCACAAGGGCTCACGGTGATGAGATGCAGCTGTGCCTCTGAGAATCAAATGCGAAACTTTAGGGGCATATTTGATCGCATAGTGCTGAGCCAGAAAGCCGCCGAAGCTTCCACCACAGATGATGACTTGCTTGGCACCGGCAAAGTGCTGCCTTACGCCCTCGATGTCATCTACTATCTGCTCGAATGTGTACGGCTTGGTCAAAGAGCTCTGACCATGTCCACGGTAATCGAACGACAAGACTCGGATCTTGTCACTTAGCTGGCTGTAGACTTTGAAGTCCGACCTATGATCACCTGAACAGCTGCTTAGCCGTGCAAAGTCACTGACAGAATAGTGCTCATGCTCACCCATTCCTCGGCCTCCATGAAGAGTGATCATGAGCGGCGCATCCTCCGGACCGGCAACGCGATATGCCAGTCGGGCACCGTTGATTTCTACGAAGTCAACCATGTTGAGACACAGTTCGACAGGAGCTGGTTGAGTCAAAAGTCGGTGAGTTCAGCTCGGTGCTCTGTTTTTAACTGAGTTAATAGTCAACCGATGTGCAAATCTGGGAACCAGTCAATATCATGCCAGACAGCCTGGGCATTGAATCACGCCTTAGCAGCGATATCTGAACCAACTCACCTATCGCCCTGAAAGCTGAAGCAGCGGGGTTCGGGCTTTCAGAAGGCGAATGGGGGATAAGCCGGGGACTGCTGGGCGTACGAGTAAGGGTCCGATGGCCGGGCCAGAAACCGGACAGCGTCCGACACAAACTACCCAAACGGGTAAAGAGGTAGGCCCCTCCCCGATACCACCATCAAAGGGACAAATCCACCGCGCGGCACCGGGGTAAAATTGTTGTTTTGGCGTTCCAAGCACCCGGTCTTTTGCTGAATGTCACTGAGCGGACTGCCGATGTCGTGCTCGACCCAGAAAAATTCGTTATCCAATCATTGTCGGGCTATCGGCCGCCTTGAGAACGACTCAGGAGACCGGTGGCTGTCATAAAGATCTGCTGCCCAGTCACCCCCAAACCTTCACCTTCTGTTAAGGGCCTCACCGAGCAGCATTTCTGGGTCCGACGCGTGTGTTGTGCGAAGCGGTGCTTCTCCTTGTCTCCGAACATCCGAGTCAGTTGCTCGTCACGCAGCCGAGTCAAACATGGCGCACCTCGACAAGAACGCGTCGAACGCGATCAAGGCGGTCGACCCGGTCGACCGGGCCCACGACAAGGACGGCATTTCGACGACGTCCGCCGCCGCCGCTGCCGATACCAAGCCGGAGCCCCCACAAGAGCCTGAGCAGGCCGGATGGTTCCACTGGCATGAGCCGGGCACATCTCCCGAAGAGAAGAAGCTCATCTTCAAGCTCGATTGGTTTCTCCTGAGCTTCGGTTGTTTGATGTATTTTATCAAACAGGTATGAAGCTTTCGCTGAGGTTCTCACGCTCATCGCTGATTTCATATGGACAGCTCGATCAAAACAACATTTCAAATGCCTATGTGTCCGGCATGAGCGATGAGCTTGGCTTCGGCCCTGGCAACGAGCTTTCTTGGATGAATACGTACTTCAACATCGGCACTATCATCGGCGGATCTTTCGCAAACCTGATCATCACCGTCGTCCGTCCTCGCTACTGGTTGCCAGGCTGCCTCTTGGTATGGTCGCTCTTCGTACTGTTTCTTTTCAAATGCAACAGTGCGCACCAATTCTATGTCCTCCGCTTCTTTATCGGCTTGTTCGAGTCTAGCGCCTGGCCGGGTGTGATGTTCACACTCGGCTCTTGGTACCGTAAGAGCGAACTTGCCCGTCGCTCTGGTCTGTTTGTCATGAGCGGCGTCTTGGGTCAGATGTTCTCTGGATATCTGCAATCCGCCCTTTACACCGGAATGGGCGGCAAAGGAGGCCTGTCAGCGTGGAGATGGCTCTTCATCTTTGATTTCATCCTCGCCATTCCAGTCGTTATCTACGGCGTTGTAAGTTGGCAATTCCTACCGCGCTTTAGCATGCATGTACTGACCTCTCTGTCAGATTTGCTTCCCTGACACTCCACACACCACCCAAGCCTTCTATCTCAGCGACTGGGAGAAGGAGCGTGCCCGTCAGCGCATCGAAGAAGAGGGCCGCAAGCCCGTCGGTAAGATGAACTGGTCCGTCATCACCCGCGTCTTCGGCTCATGGCAGGTCTACGCCTTCACCGCCGCCTACTGCTTCTGGACTCTCACCTGCGGCTCCTACATCATCCAGTACTTCACCCTCTACCTCAAGTCCACCAAGATGTACACGGTGCCCGAGATCAACAACATCCCAACCTGCGTCGGCGCAATAAACTTCGTCTTCATGGTCTCGACGGGTTACATTGCCGACAAGATGCGCAGCCGTGGACCGATCTGCTTCGCCGTCGGCTGTCTGTTGACCTTTGTCTACGCCGTTCTCACCGCTTGGACTGTTCCTCATATGCTTCGTATGGCTGTCTTCATTCTTGCAGGATGCTACGGCTGCTACACGCCTTTGTTGGCGGGTTGGGCAAATGAGGCATGTGGTGGCGACCAGCAGAAGCGTGCCTTTGTCTTGGGTTTCATGGTTTCTGTTGGACAGGCCGTCGTCATCCCGTTCCAGCAGCTGCAGATGCCCAGCGGACAAGCTCCAGCTTTCGCGAAGACACATGGATGGGGCAGTGCTCTTGCCTTTGTCATCGCGTTGACAGTTTGGACAGGTGTTGGGCTTCCCTTGTTGCAGAAGTGGAGGGAGTCGAGAGTAAAGGTTAGCACTCATGAAAGTGACAGCGATGAGGCTTGAGCTGGCGTGTTGTGCGACAAGTGCCACTTAGAATTATGAACTTGCGACGCAGATAGGGATATATCTATAGTGTGTAATACAATATCTAGAACGATAATATGTTCAGTCTGTCTTCATTCCAGTAAATGCTCAATAGACGCTTCTGCGCTTCTCGCCAAATGCTATGCCAGCGTGTATCAGTCTAGGCGTGTCCGGCTACCAACAAACGCCCGACTGGGTATGCCCGAAACTCGCGATATCGGTCCACCCTGGCGCCGTCTTTGTGATGTTCATGATGACGCTAGCACAATGCCCAGCATGCTCCCACGCATGCACTACCATGTCTGCCTTGGTCCCAAGATTCAAAGATGCGGCTGCCTGAAGAAGCAAGTACATGCAATGCGTCATATGATGTCCCACCGTCGTCCACGCTGGCGTCAAGATATCCATCCCATTCAGCTCCTCCTCGGATATCTTTGCCCCAGGCTTGCCATCCTCATCTCTGTAGAAGACAAATTCAGGGACATCGCCGTCCAGAGCCTTGAAAACAGCCTCCTTCGCAGGTTCGAAATCTGCTGTGCAGTGTGGCGACATCCACCTGTTGTGAAGTTTATTGAACGTGCATCCTCTTTTCTTAGCTTCAGTTGTTGTTGGGCCGCACCAGTAATGCCCATCAGCCACTTCCGCTTGCTTCATCCATTTCAGAACATTGTCCGTGCCTTCACCCGGTTGGGGATATCGTGGAAGCGGCTTCGATGCGAACAAAACCCAGGTAATCAACAGCACTACCATCAAGAATCCGGAAAAGCATTGCCATCTTCGTATCGTGATTTCTTTTCCCCGGAGCTCCAACGTAAGGGCAGTCGCATTTTCTCTTTGCCCATCTGCGTCTTCGACTGGTGTGTAATTGGAGTTTCTCAAGAACGAAATTGGGTTCCAATATCGTGGGCCCCTTTGCCTGTCGGTAATAGAGTGCCCGTTGAGTGCGTTGTACATTTCGGAAGGCTTCGAATCCTCGTCTTCGTCATATGTACCCATTGTGTGTATGGATGATTGATAATCGTCTGGAAGGATCTAAAGTCAAGTATCAGTGCGTAGTTTAGGTCATTTTATTATTTGGTTGCCAGTTTCCATACCTTGAAGTTGTATAGAAGCAATAGCCTGCAGGGATAAGACTGCCGCTGGTCTCTGAGCAAAATCAAAGACTGCCAAGTTATTAGCAAAAGGGAAGGAGTCGCCTACAAAAGGTCTTTGACAACGGTAGCCAATGACGCAGCGACCTTCAAACTTATGAGCAGCCCATTATATCGCCGAGAGGAGTGCTGCTATTCAGTAGCACCCTTGTCGGTCTCGCGTTGTGACATTTCGGACCGAGACTGAGGGTTCGGACCGCCCATGCAATCAATCGAACGCACTCAGAAACCTTGATTGACATCTCTCATCAAGGTCAGCGTTAGAAGCAAAACACGTCTTCATTTTCGACCTCACGTTGGCAATTGAATCGTCTTGAGTGGGCGCTAATAAAAAATACGAAAATAGTGATCTTCAATTGAGAAAGTCAAGTTCTGTGAAATCCGAAGGGATGGGACAGAACTGGAAACAGTAACCTCGAAGCACAAGCGCTAGAATCGACATAAAAATGTTTCACGTTTTCTTTCACGCCTAGTTAGAAGTTTCTGCTACTGCCCTTTTGACAATCACAGTCATGTCATTGGTGCACCATTAGCCATAGGCCAGAGGTACACCTATCCCACAGTCTTAAAGGTTAGTGCGGTTCTTGCGGGGCTCTCCATATAACGAAGCCCCGCAAGTACTACGCTAACCTTTAACACCGTGGGATAGGTGTACATCACCTGTCATGTCGGCAAGACTGGCAGGACGGGAGTCGCACTCCAGACGGTTACTCCACGTACAATCTAAGCGGCGGGTGCAGATGCATTGCGCCCTAGCCATGTCCCTCGCATTCTTGGATACTGTTCCTCTATGTCCAACCCATGACGGACCTCTAAATACATCAGGGTCTTCACCCAACCCCCGATCTTCGGAAGCTGTATGGGTCGAGGTATGTGGGGAAGGGGGGACTCGCAGTTAAAGTGAGGGGACGCATCCCTGCTGATCTCAACTCCGCGTCGTTCTCTCATTTTCATTACCGCATTGGGAAAGGCTCCTGGTCGCTTCAAAGCCCACATTGCTGCATGGCCAACTTATGACACTGGAGGAGCAAGTCATAAGTATCATCCTCGGATTGGCTGTCATGATCTGGACTCTCATTTTGATTTCTGAAATAGGCAATGAGCTATTGTGGACTTCCTCCTAAAGAGCTATGAGCTTTTGTAGCTTAGATTTGGTTTCGGCTGATCATGGTTCCATCTAGTGCCGCGACAAGGCACCCCCCTCGGTTGAACATGGGCCAAACGAGCCGATGAACAATGACATTGCGGCACCATAGGTGTTCGTTGTTTTGGAAAATCCAAATAAAAAGAGGGGGCCCAGAGAGCTTTTTATTCAACCTCGTCATATTTCTACCTTACATTCTCTTGTTCGGTTCTACCATAGCTGACTATCCTGTCTCACAACTCCAAGAGCGCAATTTCCACAGCTTCCCCAGAACAGCTCATCAACGAAGATCAACATGTTCGACGTCGTCGTTGTTGGTGCCGGCCTGAGCGGTCTTCAGGCTGCCTACTCTGCGCAGCAAGCAGGACTATCTGTCGTCGTTGTCGAGGCGAGAAATCGCGTTGGCGGAAAGACCTGGAGCGTGCCTTTGGCATCTGGCAGAGGATATGCTGACCTTGGAGCTGCCTGGGTCAATGAAAACACTCAACCACGTATTACCAAGTACATCCGAAAGTTTAATCTTCCCATGGTTGCACAGCGACTAGTCGGGAAAGCAGTCATGCAAGTGTCCGAGAACGAGAGGATCGAGTTTCCATTTGGCATCACACCCGAGGTGAGTGGAAGACGAGCATACCGTCATGGTATTGTTCGGGGCACGGCTGATTGCGCGGTTGCAGTTCACTCCCGAAGAAAAGAAGAATCTGGAGTTCGTTCGAGACCACATCCAAGCCGAGTCGCTGAAGGGAGAGACTCCCAAAAGAGACGATGACAGCGTGTCTTTGGATCAATACGTGAGAAATCTAGGTGCACTTCCCAAGACTATCGCCATGATCAATCTTTGGGCGAAAGTCATGCATGGTGTAGAGTCTACGGAGGAGTCTGCTGCTTGGTTCATCGACTACTGTCGTCGGAACAGAGGCCTCTTCTCGATTCGTGCAGATGACAAAACTGGTGGAAACTACCAGCGCTTGCACAAAGGTATGTGCCCAATTCTCATAGAGCATGAAATCGGACTGACCATGGGCGATAGGCACGCAGCAAATCGCAAATGGCATTGCCGACCTGATAGGGCACAGCAACATTCATCTTTCCGCGCCCGTTGTGTCGATCGAAAATACATCGGCTCATGTCACCGTGATCACTACCAACGGCCAACGTTTCGTCGGAAGAAAGGCCATTGTATCCGTTCCAAGCACCATGATGCGTGACCTGAACATCTTTCCACCCTTGCCTTCAAGACTCCGTGAAGTCAACGATTCTTCAAGGCTTGGTCACTACAACAAGGCTATTCTATGCTACGACAAGCCATGGTGGAGGGACCTTGGATACAACGGTTTCTTCATGAGCTACACTGGCCCAATCACTTTGGCTCGCGACACCAGTGTCGATGAGACGGGATTCTACTCGCTGACTTGCTTTGTCAACGGCAAGTTTGGTGAAGAATGGTCTAAGCTTCACCCCCACGAGCGTCGTAACGTGGTCTTAAAGCAAGTTGCGAAGGCTTTCAACGTTGGACAAGATTCGGAAGTCTTCCGTCCGATTGAAATCTTCGACCAAATCTGGAAGCATGAGCAATATAGCAAGGGGGCGCTGGCTCCGATTCAGGAGATTGGACACTACACGGAGTATGCTGATGTCTACGGCAAGCCCGTTGGCAATCTTCATTTCGTGGGTACTGAATACTCTACAGAATGGAAGGGGTACATGGAGGGGGCATTGTGTTCTGGGGAGCAGGGTGCGAAGGAGGTGGTTGACGCTGTTCAGCGTACTACGCGAGCGAATCTGTAAGAAGCACAATTTGGATGCCTATGGAGATTAGGGAGATTGTGAGTTTCTTTCAAAGAAAATAGAAATTTACGATTTACAATTTGAAAGATCCTAATGCTGCCAGTTACTCGATCCAATTCCAGCTCCTTAGATATCTACATGATGAAAACTCGCATGCTCGGAATCAGTGCTGGCCAATTCGTCTCGTTCCCTCTTCCAGTCTGGTCCCAGATATGTCTCAATAGCTCCAATGCCTTCAGGATGTTCAAAAATTGGTTACGATGATATTGCCGTAGCAAGAAATGCTCAAAGAATGCCTGTTGCTCGCGATTGCGGCATTCCAGAGCGGCGATGAAGGTCGGCCAGACAAGACAATGCTCGCCAACGGATCCCTCAGGTAAGGATTCTAGGCTTTTCTGGTACGAGTTAATTAGTTCTGCTGACGATGATTTCAGGATACTCTCTCCCAAAACCCGGCTCAGGTAGATATTGAACGCCTGCTGGCGAAGGTCCGCCAGGCGGTCGAACGTAGAACAATAATCAGGGTATAAGCTGTGGTAGTAGTACAGACAATCGAAGCTTTCCTTCCCATGATACACGATGGCGTCGACTCCAGCCTCCTGGCTGAGTAGCGGTGCAGCATATACTCTCATCCTGTGCAAATGTGTCAGTAACATGCTCAGTGGAGTAGATTATCGGGGAGGCTTACTTGTGAATCTGCCGCAAAAGAAATCCACCCATTTCCGCACCGTCCTTCATCACATCCTCTCCACCGACTGCATGGATTGCCGATTCTAACATCTGAAAAACGATTGGAAAATCCGATAACCCGTTGACCATCACAGAAACAAGCAGAACCATGATTGCGAGAATAATAAATTGTCTCGTTTCCTTGTCCCAGTCCACCAGATCCTTTCGACTCAAAAGCTGATTGATTGCCCGCGTGTAAAGGCGGTACGGGTCGAATTCAGACTGAATAGCAGTCTTTGCGGCAATGTGGAAGGCTGACACAGCCAGAACAGAGTCCATTATCATCTCGTTGGTCCATGCAAGAGGAAGGACCATATGCCGCCAACCGTTGAAGGAGTCATCAATGACAACCATCTCTGGCGCGATGGATTTGGAGACTTTTCGATCGTGTTAGTATCAATACGGCTCCATGGTATCCATAGAGTCTTACAGTGCGCTATCAGGAACTCTTTCCACGGCTCGAGTATGCTTAAGCCTGGCAAGATAGTCGGTGTGCGGGGCCTGACGACCAGTTCAGTCTCGGTTACTGTTGAAGAGGATGCACTTTTGTCAACATCCCCCTTTCCTTTGATAGCTCTATCGTTCGAGACCTCAGAGTCGGAGCCGTCATCGTCAATTCGTGGGCTCGTCTGTAAGCAAGCATCTATCAATGCGTCTTGCTGGGCAGTGTCATAGAAATCCATTGTAGAACTCTCCCAATAGATGGCTTCCCAAGAATCATGAGATGTTTGTTGTTCCGGGTTAGTAGCATGATGGTTGTGATATCGGAATCTCGACGATAGACTCGTTGACGATTGGGCGAGTGCGTCTTTCAGCAGCGCACTCCGGTTCCCAAGAGATTGGGACTTCGATCTACGAGAGAAGCCATCAAGGAACTTGTATTGCAGGCCGAAACCACTGCACTGGATTCCCCGTGTTGTACATTTGATACAATTAGGTTTTGTCCCATCACAGTCGATGCGGCGTTGGGAGCATTCGTAACATCCTGTCGTATGTCAGCCAAGTAATCCAGTGACAGTAATCACCACCTGAAGGATCTTCTCGAAACTCACCCTTGACTTTGGGCACGTATTTCCTCTTTCTTCGGGCCATGAGATCTGTCAGAACATCCAGAACGACTTCATCTCAAGATACCATCCAATGCTGAGGAGCTTACGACCTTGCAAAGGTGATGTCTGATGACAAACGAGGAAGCGGGGTTGCTTAGACCCGTCGAGCCCCAACAACACATCCACCCACCTGACAGGGAGGGGACCTTATCTCGCTTCCCCGCACTGTTGGCAGCTGGCCTGCGTCTTAGCACCAGGGTTTGCGGCACTGTTAGTGCATCTACGCGGCCCTTTCTCCGGAGATCGGCATGCTCTGCGTTATCTTGTACTATGCCCGAAAAGGCAATCCAAATGAGAGCCCAAAACCCAAACACAGTTTAAAGATGTGGCCAACTAGATGAACTGTTTGGATGTGCGGCTTACATCAATACCTGCGGGGTCAATTTTTCCTATCACACAGTCATGGTATGTCATGAATATCTCATTGACGCAGGGCACAAGACTCCGAGGTTCGGCTATCTCCTTTCGCAGCAACAGAACGTTCTAGCAAACGACATTAAGTGCGTCACACTATATCTTCCGTCCAAAGCAATTCCCCCTCAACTAACCATGCCAGGGCATCTCAGGCATTAAATTCTTGCTGTGAATGCAAAGTACCGACGATTGGTTGACTGTGATTGGATTGCGTACAATTTACCTAATCCTACATATGATACTAAGCTACTAGACCCGTAGCTCATTTGATTCGGACATGTTGCCAGTCATCTAAGCCACACGCGACCTAGGGTTTGAGAAGTCTCCCGTAGTCTCCCATTACTCCAACTCCGCAATAGTAGCCTCCAAAAATTGCTTCTGGAGAGTCAAAAACTCCTTGGCTGCATCAACGTCGAATTCACGGCCAGCACGCTCCCGCTCTCGGAGCTTCTTCGCCCCACCACGGAAGCGTTCTTCAAGCACATCCAAACGGTAGTGGCTCCACTGATAGTAAAGATCAGATCGAGTGCTGATGGGGCGAGAGCCTGTCAAGACAGTCTCGTCTCTGACCAGGGGACTCTTGGGCCGAAAGGCAGTGACCATGCTGATACGCTCGCGGCCACCCTTGGCCTTGAGGGCCTGGTGCTCAATGTAGCGGCCCTGCATGACAACCCCAGTGCCCTAAAGATAACGTCTTGTCAAAAGTCTGTATGTATACTTTGTTTTGAGGGACAACAACTTACCATCGCTGGTCCGCGGACTTTCATCACCTCCCCTGTGCCTGTCCGTATAGCCGTCTCGCCTCCGATCATACCAGTGCAATCGGAAAGCATTGTCACGCAGACGAAAGCATAGCTATCCAGGTGCCAGGCAAAAGCGGAAGAGTCGTCGCTATTTTCGATCGCAGTGAGTTCAGTCGTGACATCGTTGATGGAGATGTTGACGTGGCCGACCTCATATTCTATGGCTGGGACAAGGTCCACGCCGGCGACCCTCGAGACCGCGTTGAGAACTTCGGGGCTGTTCCAAGCATCGAATATGAAGGGACAAAGTCTGAAAAGACGAGTTAGTACTCGAGCATACTGACCGGACACCATTTCCCCCTAGTTACTTAGGTCCATATCCTCGGATCATGTTCTTAGCAAAGTCAGAGGTGAACTGGCAGCTTTGAAGAACGGGCTCGCTGAAGATCTCTGCTCTCATTTGCGCCACGGCTTCCGGAGTAAAAATGGAGAATGGGGAAGAAGCTGCAACCGGGGATATACCCTTCCCGCCGAGCCCGATTTCCTGCATGGTGAAGATGCGCTCTGGTTCGACGATGTTCAGGTGTTTCTTTGGATCGAAAGCGACTTTCTCAACATCTCTCACTCCGTCGATTAGAAAATCGGGTAACCGATTCGTGGGGCGCGTTGGCTCCTTGAGTTTCGGTCCCAGCACGGCTGGTGGAGCTGCAGGCATCAAGACTTCAGCGGCCATTATGATTGGATCCTGTCCTTTGAATGCAATATCGCAGAAGATAACTTGGGGTTATTCAAGAAGCTTGTTTTATAGAAGACCACCGAGTGTCTCGCAGAGTGGGAAGTGCTGATTCGAGTTTGGTTGAGAAAGAAGTTTGATAAATGAATGTGTTCGTCTGTTGATTTTATATCTGATTAAATGTCTCCTAACCGTACCAGAAGTACTAGCGCAACTCTACGTGAACAGCATTGGGCTTCCGGCAGAGTCTCACGTGGGGATAGTGTGTTGACGTTATGAGCGGGGTTGGGTTCACGCGGGGCAAACCCCGGCTGCTGAGATAGATGTCCCGGAAAGTCTAGAAGATACCCGCACTAGCTGTTTCGAGGCATTACAATGAGACATCTTGAACATGAGTGGCTGCCACTTATCGTCACGAAACTAAAAAGACGCTGTGGGTGTCATCCCACCTCGGGCCGTCATGACAGGCTTAGCTACCAGACACCCTCAAACTCCTTTATCAATGATATGTGTTGCTGTTACCGCTGACTCCTTCCCACTGCTTGTTGGTTTTGTTGGTAGTATCATCTGTGAAACCCCACTATGCACATTTTGATCTCCCCATGATTCTGAGATTCGGGAAAAGTTCACAAAGCCCCGCGATAGGCGGTTCAAGGCAGTGCTTCTCGCCCCATTTATGTAACCACTTGATGTAAGACACTGAAGATATAGATTCCCAACTAAGTAATGAAAGACGATACCAAGAATCCGAGGTGTACGATCTAGACTCTGTTCTCCCAAATTCTATCGTGTTCGGTGCCATAGTCTTGGCCATTGTAATTGACGACAGCAGGTAAAGAGCAAGAAGTGACCGCCGCCTGACTTTGCGCTCACTCAACCAACCAATTATCTGCTTTAACGTCCAGGGTTGACTCTCACAGCCCATACTAGCAGCCAGTTGAGAATAACCAAGGCGCCGAGGCCCCAGAACGGAATACCAATGGCGTTGGTCTGTAGGCCCCAACTGAGGACCAAGCCGCCGATCACCGGACCAAGCATACGAGCGCCTGCTGATGTGCTTGCAGCGATTCCATGCACTGTTCCCAAAGCAGCCGGTGGAGCAGCCTCATTCACCAACAAGATAGTGGCCGGTCCAACAAATGTTCGGGACAGCACCTGCGAGCTTAGCACAGCTGCCAAACACACCCAAAAGATATCTCCCTTGCCGGGCAAAAGTGACAGAAATGGGATAGCGGTGTAGGCCAGCAGACTGAACGGAAGGAATAGTCGGTAAGACGATGTGGCTCCAAGCTTTCCACTCACTGGCGGGAAAAGCAGGATCTGAAGAGGAAGGCCAACGATTCCAATAATGGTGTTCGCGAAACCAACTTGTTGTGACGTGAGACCAAGACCACCAGTGAATCGAAATGGTAGGTGCTTGTCGACGTTTCTCGATCTCGCGAGTGGCAAGATGATGAAAAGCATGGCGTTGTATGCCGACGTGTGGAGTGTGCAGAGGAAGTTTTGCGCAAGTGTAAGGAGAACTTGATGAGTGAAGATCGAGCGAGGGGCTTCGCTAGAAGCTTCGGTGTGTGTACGACCAGCAACCCGCCCAACGGGGCGATCTGACAATAGATCTTGGTCAAGACGGGTGTATTCCACCCCATCTTTGGTCTTCAGACAACTGGAAATATAGCGACCGATCTCCCGACCACGATCTCTGCTGTCTCGAAGGGCGATATGTGTTTCGTCCAACCCGAGGATCACTCCCATCGCAGCGAGAAACAGGAAAGACGCCGACATGAGATAGGGAAGAGCGTAAGGGTACTCCATCATCCATTGGACACCGTCGGGGCCGCCGATCCGGGAGCCGGGGCCGAAAAGATCCGGACGTGAAGTAACAGGATCTGCGAGAAAGCCGCCGAGAAGAGGGCCTACGATGACTCCCACATTGAAACACATTGGCAATAGAAGGAATGCTCTTGACCGTAACCTAAGTCAAAATCGTTAGTTGGTTCAAATCTCAACGAATTCAACCGGTTTCATACCTTTTGTCGTCTACAACTTCTGATATCATCGTCCGTAGAACGCCAACATTGCCATTCAAGGCACCAGCGAGGACTCGGAAGAAGAGCGCCGCCAGAAAAGATCTAGAAAAAGCCAAACCCAAAGACGACATGCATGTACCAAGTAAGCCCATGATGAGGACGTTCTTCCGGCCGCATCGGGGGCTATCGGCGATGTAGCCCCACCACATCCCGGTCGCGCACTGGGCAGCGGCGAAAGCGGAGGTGAGAACGCCGGCCTGAGTTGCTATGGTTGCTTCCGAGAGGGTGTGGTCAAACCATTGCAGCTGAAAAAATAAGAAAGAAGCCAAGGATCTTTCGGCCAAAGGTTCCGCCAATCGTGCGAAGACGATCATGGCAAGCTGCCCTTTGTGAGGTAAGGCGGCCCATGACACTGGCTTTTCCGGAGAAGGGGACCGGGCCCTAGGATGGGGGGAGCAGGAGCCATATCCTCGGGTCCTGGAGCGCGATCTTTCCAGCGATTTGGACATTCTTTTGAGATTGTCAAGTTGAGATCCAAACGCGACTTGTTTTGAAAGGGTCTCGTGCGCCAGAGATGATCGCGGGAGACGGGACCATCATAATAAACAACACCTCAGTCCACTTCCGATATCGACATGGCCAGCCAGCCCCGCCGGCGTTTCTCAGGGTAAATGTGAAGAACCATGCAAAATAACATTTACTAGTCAAGGACCCTGAAAGTTCAACCTCCCGCCAAGACGCGCAATTCGATCGTCTGTCGAGAACTCTGCACGCGCGCATCTAGCGCCTACAGATGTCCGACGTTTCGGCGAACCACTAACGACCGAGACAGTAGGCCTCGTATCGCCGGACTCCCACTAACGGATTACCCACTTAATGACTGGGTACCGTCGATCATGAATCCTCTCACAGTGAGAGACTCGGCGGTTCTTCAATGCTTTGCCTTGAATGCTACTTCATGACAGACCGAATTCGTACCCCTTGATCGAATTTTCTCGCCACCGAATTGTTAATCGTGAAGACTTTAGGAAGAGACGAATGTTTGACGGCTGGTGGAATACATGTGATCTGTCGGGCACGTGAAAGCCTCGAAGTTGTAAGAGCCTAGACGTCTTCTCATCTTTTCCTCGGGAATTTTCAAGGGTTCTGAGACAATTAGTTCCTTAAAGATGATGTCGGCAACCTTTGAAGTTGCACTCTCCCACGTCTGCCGTCTTTGCGAATCATGTCACTTGAGTCATTACCCGATGAGGCAGCATTCTTCCGCCCACCCACTTCGTCCGGGATGGCGCGGTGTAAAGTGCTTCTAGACCGACGGCCTAGCCTGGTGACACTATCCGGGATACAGTTTCCATCTGCCTTGGTCAGTCCACTGAGTAAATTTTGGTCAACCACGTGTAGCCAGGGATGTTCGGACCTTCGGTTTAATTATCTTATCAGATGAAAGGATCTGATATGAATGATCTGGAGGGGCACAACCACGAAGCTGAGCCAAGCTGAAAGCTGATGGTTGCATGTTAAATAGCGTCCTGTCGCATCAGCTCTCCCGCCTCAAATCCCGTTCTTCACAGACTTCAATCTTGCGTCACGGGTGCTACTCCCAACGTCCTTCATTCACGTCGCTGTGTGCGGTCGGAGCCCAAACCTCTCGTTCAGCCAACATGGCCACCACCGCTCCCCTGGACCGCGATGCTGAGACAGCACGCCCAGCCTCCCTCCCGTCCGACGACGCAAACGAAAAATCGGGTATCGCGATCAACACATTAACCGCTGACCAAAGCGATGACGAAGACACCAGAAAAACTCAGGTCCCCTGGACCTGGAAGTTTGCGTCCATAGCCTTGGTTACGGCGATTGGTTTCGGGTCCCAATGGAGTTCCGGCATCTCAGGGGCCATGAAGAGCACCATCAAAAAGGAGCTGGGTATTAGCAACACCCAGTTTTCCCTGCTTGAGGCTAGCGAAGACTTCATGGTTACGGCCCTGATGCTTCTCAGTGGAATCGTGACGGATAGGATCGGTGGTGCTGGTAGGCGTTTCCCTTGGCGCGATTGTAGACGGACATGCTAACTCTGAACAGGCGCCATGTTGTACGGCAACTTCATCTACTCAGCCGGTTCGATTCTCGTCGCAGCGGCCGCCCAAACACGATCCTACAAGTTCATGGTCGCCGGTCGAGTCGTTCGCGCCCTGGGAGACATCGCCACACAGGTCGCACAGTACAAGGTCTTCTCGTCCTGGTTTGCTCCGAGTAACGGTTTCGCTTCCACGCTTGGTTTTGAGCTGGGCATCGGCAAGATCGGTGCATTTGCCGGAAAGTCATCTGCGAACATTATCGCCAAGCGAACAGGGAACTTTGCATGGGTTTTCTGGGTGGCGGTGTTCATGAATCTCTTTACAAATGTCGTTACTGTGTTCTTCTACTGGTTCACGAAAGTGGCCCATAAGAAGTTCCAGGGCGTCCGCGATCCAGCCACTGGAGAGCAGCTCACTGAGAAGTCCAAGAAGTTTCAGTTACGCAAGGTTTTGGAACTGCCTTGGTCGTTTTGGGCTGTTATGGCCTTTTCCCTCTTTGAAACCAGTACTGCTATAGTGTTCTTGCAGAATGCCACAGAGCTGGCTGAGCAGCGATTCGGCACCAGCTCTATCACTGCTGGATGGTACAGTGCGACGCTTCAATATGCCGGTAAGCATTAACTTTCTTGGAAGTTATAGAATTGCACAAGGCTAATTAAACCAGGTTTCTTTGTCGTTCCCCTCCTCGGCGTGTTCTTGGACGTCTTCGACCAGCGCATCTCTATCCGTATGTCACCCTTCGCTGCCCGAAATGATATATTTTTGAAGGCTGACATCGGTTTATAGTGGCATTCTGTGGCGTTGGCATATTCACCTCCATGTTACTGGTATGCTTTGCCAACAACACGACAGGTACTGCGGCGAGTTTTGGTGTCTTTGCATTTGCCTACTGCTTCGGCCCGGCCACTATCATCGATAGCACACGTACTGCGGTATGGGACTCATCAGTCTTTGGCTCAGCCTATTCTTTGAAAATCACCATGAACAATGCGTACGTACCATCAGTCTCCAAATTCAACTTCCCCTCGGCGTAATATAGGTACTCACCAAGCTTTAGTATGAACATCATCGTCCGCATCGTGACCGGAGCAATCCAAGACGCGGACAACAACTCCTATGACAAGGTTACTATTGTCTATGTCATCTTGGCCGGAATTTCAGTCGTCGTATCCATCGGCTTGTTCTTGCTGGCTCTCAAGTTCACTGATCTTGGACATCTTCAGTGGTCGCGCAAGGTTCGCATTGCTCGGGGAGAAATCTTGAACGAGCAGAAGCGGAAGTTCCATGAAGAAGATGGCCACAAGAACAGAGTAATCTCCATGGCTTGTTTCGTTGCGCTGATCGCGCTGATCCTGGGCAGCTGGTGCGGGTACTTCTGGGGTGTTGCAACTGGAAACAACGACTAAAGAGGGGGGGGGGGAGACCACGTGCTCTATGTTGGCTGCCGACGGGGCGTCTTGGAAGGACAAAGAACTAGAAGAGCACCCCGCGATTACGCAACATCTATATCAAATCACATGATACTTGATGAACACTGTTGAACTCAATTTCATACGTGAAAGTGCCGAGGCCAAGGATTAGGCAAATGTGTTGCGCCTGGCTTGAGTTCCCAGGCCCCATTTGACTTCAGGATACCATATCAAGTCAAACGCACTGTTTAATTCAAGCGGCTTCCTCTTTGGATCCTTCGCCAAGAGCGTCTTTGATGTTCACAAGTAGATAACTCACAGCAACCCGCGCGTCGTCTCATAGATTTTCATTGGCAATAGTCATGATGTCTATACTGTCTGTTGCCAAGACTACCTACAGTGCCTACTTATGTTTATTGATACTGGTCACCATTTGCGATGCGTGCCCTCATCAACGTTATGTGACTTGAAGCCTTTCTTTAGTCGCTCTCACGATGGTCTCACTGGTACCCGGCTTGTTTCATTGCTAGTGTCAAATAAGCACTAAACTGCGACGAAGTAATTGTATATGAAATGGTCCACTGGCTCTTGAGTACGTGACCAAAGGCTTAATCTCTCTCAAAGAGCGTTATTAGCCATCACACCGACTCTAGAGATAACAGGGCAGAAGTTAAAAAAAGAAAAAGAAAAAAAAAAAAANAAAAAAAAAAAAAAGGGAAAAAAAATAAAAGGCCTAATTGAATTTACTGAGCCTGGTCAGTCGTATTGGTTGACGAATGCAGCTGTCCCGAAAGTAGAGAAAACTTGCGAATACCCTCGCGGCTCACGACAGTCCCAAGAGGCTGAGCATGAATGACGCGGCCTTCACAACCTAATCATTTCCAAATCATCGGAACCATGTGATGACATTGAACTCTGATAAGACAACATCGTGAGAAGTTTCTCGACCATGTGGTAAATACCAAAACCTGCGAGCCCGACAAAGCTTAACCGGGCAAAGCCACGCAATACGCCGTGCCATTATATGGCTGGTGCGCTCAAATCACCTGCCCGCTACATGGAGGCCGCGCGATCCAGCGGGCGGGGTGAAGGTGGAAAGCACGAAACTTGCGCAAGATTCGAGACAGCAAAGGGGGATACTGCCCGTTTTATTCTCTCGTATCGCTAGGGTGAATGGATAAGCGACTCGGTAGTGCGACAGCTCACCACCAACTCCACCGGCAACCATCGTTCGTCGCATGTCCAAAAAAGGGTCAGTCGAAACTGTTCCCGTCTCAGACGATTCCTTGATGGAACACCACTTCACACGATCAGACGGGCCTGCCGATCATGCTCTGGCAGCCCTGCATCCACACAAAGTACCCGGCTCAACATTCCGATTTCAGATTTATTAGTTTGCGTGCTCCCGTAGTCTTGGCCTGAAGGTGCCAATCCATCTTGTTTGTTCATTCTACTCTTGGCAGGCCCAAAGCTGCAACTCCACTTTCTTCTGTCAAAATAACTCTATTTTCAACCGTATTCAATCATTAAATCAAAACAACCCAATATGCTAGTGTCTACTTTCGCCGCAAGCCTGTTGGCCCTCTCTGGCCTCGCCATGGCTGTCCCCGCCCCTACTCTCAACGACGCCGCTCTGGAGATTCGCGCCAACAAGGACGTCAACCCTGCCGCTGTCAAGGACACCACTTGCACCGACAAGGCTGCGTAAGTACTCCTTCTCCAACAACCTGAGCAGGGACTTGTCAGACTAACGCGAGATTGCAGCAAAATCGATACCCACGACATGAACGTTGCTACTCTCGCCATCTGCGGTGGCATCCAGGGTTCGATCCAAAAATGCGGCGGTGCGCCGAAGAGCACAACCGGCGTGTCCGGCACGGCCAAGTTCACCTTGAACCCGACCAGCTCTGGCGCTACCCTCAATGTTTCTAAGGGCCGTTGGGAAGGTTGCATTCGCGCGGCCCGCGCCACTTGCCCGACTGGCAGCTTCAAGTCAACCTGTGTTGGTGGCGCAAGCACAGGCGATATTGCATTCACTCTCACCAACCCTTAAATGACAAATGGACAATTTTCGTTGTAAATACTTTTAGCAATCAAAGAAATTTGACTCTTTGGCTTGTACGACTTTGGGCGACTCGCGATTTCGTCTGGTCTCGGCGTCAACGGTTCGTCTCATGTGCAGTGTCAATGTTACCGAGGAGAAACTGCTGTGCTTGCTTTATCTGAGGATGTTGAACCATTTGTATGGATCATACTAAGTCGCCTCAATTGTGGAAGATGATCATCATTCGTCACGCCGTTGAAGCCAACATTTCAACACAGTTAAGAACTTGCGTCGTCTCTTTTGAGACAGGCCGTATGTGCAGACTCTGCATTGCATTATATATTTAAGCGCATGAAAGCCGGGCAACTGGGCGGTGCAGGTCTCGGTGTGCGGTCGTACTTGGCGGTGGCTGAGTGGGGGGAAGGAGCACAAGCTAGTCGCCCGAGTGGCCGTCGGGGCCCCATGATGACTTTTGCACTTTGAAGTAGCCTATCCTAATTGAAGCCCTCGTGACACAATTTCCATGAATCCTTCGAGTTCCAAAAAGTCTTAAAGCGCCGCTAACCCAACCCTTGCCCATGTCTTGGAATTTTCTGTGAGCCTGAACGGGGCAGTGATCGTAGGGCTTAGACGACTTCTGGAATCCTTCGGGAACCAACTGCCAGCGAGTCAGCCCTGCCTCCTCCAACTACTTCCTGGGCATATATGTCTTCATTGATTGCCACCAAAACACTGCAAAAACTTGTATGCGCATTACTCTGTTCGGATTCGGGCCTATTACGTCCGATTTTGCGTATCTAAGTCACTGTTTGCTCCCAGCTTTGTTTCCAAGTCTACGACAAATTTGCGGCACCGACGCCTGCAACTCCACGCCAAGATGCCCGCCATTTGGTCGGCGAAGATCAACTCTGCAGCTGATCTTCTAAAATTGCGACAGTCATCCTTTTCTATTAAGCGCGGCTTCAACGATACGGGAAGTCCAAGCTCCGGCCCACCCGCTGCGTTCCCTGCGATCATCTTCGGCTGCGTTGCGGTTTCCATGGCAGTCGTCTTTGCGACTTGCATATTTTGCGCGAGGAAACGAATGAAGAAGAGGCAGACCGAGTACATGAAGATGTATATGAGGATAGCCACCTCCAACGAAGGTCCAGCGCAGAACAACAAGCTTAGGAAGACTGGTATGGGCCAAGGAACATTTCCGGGTCCTCAATACGGCACGTCAGGGGGAGGATACAACTATACCGCTGGCTACAACGGCAGCAACTCTTCCGCTTACGACGGACCGCCTCCGGCCTACTCGAGCCATCAGTCAGGGGATTCAAGCATGGGTTCCAGTGGTGGCAGTGGGGGCGGTGGCATTTCCTTAAACACAGGTTCAACTTGAATTTAAGGGCATCGGATTTACGGCATCAAAAGCGTTCTTCTTTTTGGACTCTTAGCATGGAGCGGGTCGTTAATTGTGGCGATTTATGTAACCATCTTGATACCCAAGGAATAGTCATTTTCACCTTTTCTTTGTACAACACGCATACATCAAGCAACTCAAAACAGAGACATGTCTAGACTAGACTTGCACATTGCATAATATTGCTTGGTTATTAGTATCTATGAATGTGCGTGTAGTCGTTTTTGACCAAGTGCTATCACAGCTTGGCACGAACCTCGCTTGCTTTTCCTTGCTCCAAAGTCTCCCAGGCCTCGGCATTCAGCCTCCTCCACATGTCTTTGCGTCGCTCATGGCCAGCCATAAATCGTTCATACCAGAACTTATTGAATGGCGGAAGCTCTCTTCCCCGGCCGTTCGAAGGACCAGCCAATTTTCTGACTGTCTCAAAGTACTCTTCAAAATCAGGGAATACCAGAGCAAACTTGGCTCCGTCCCCACGCTTTGCCAGGCGATCGTCTTCCCATCGTTTCTGCTCTTCGACTGGTGGCAATTTTGCTCGTCCAGCGAGTATTCTAGCCGCCAACACGGCTTGCCACTCGAAGATTTTGAACGTCAGACCAGCATTGACAGCCCCAACAAAGAGCAAAGTCGGGTCTGGCCGATAGACGACATGCAGGTACAAGTCCGGCACTCGGTTATTCTTTGCCTTTGGCGCTGGTCTATTGCTGCTGAACGAATCGAAGAAAGGCAAGGTCCAGGTGTAGCCAGTTCCAAAAATGATGTTGTCAACATTATCGACGGAAGTTCCGTCGACAAAATGTACGGTGCGCGTTCTGGGATCGATATGAGACACGGAGGGGACCTTTGTGATCTTCGGATGATTGAAGGCTTCCCCACCGAAGTACCCGTTGAAGTTGTGGCCAACAGTCACAGCGTACACCGGAGCTTGAGCAGTCGAGGTCAGGTCGAAGGCGATATCTGCTGCAGAAACAGAAGCGCCTACAACGACAACTCTCTGCGGACAATAGTTAGTTCCCACTTCTCATAGTCATCAAATGGTCTGACGCATCTCACCTTGTTCTTATAAGCATCACGGCCACGGAAGTGCTTGCTGTGAATGATACTTCCAGGGGTGCTTTTTGCAAAGTCCCCGAGGCCCGGGATCAATGGGATGTAGGGCACACTGTAATGCCCTGATGCCACAATGACAGCATCAAACCTCTCTTCCCACCAGTAATCTGTCTTCTCGCCGCTTTTGCGTAGAATCAGCCTCCACTCTCCGCTCTTTTCATCCTTCTCAGCTTTCTCGACAGTGGTGTTGTACTCCACGAAGTCTTGATAGCCTCTTCTCTCGACAAGAGATCGGACATAATCTTGCACAAGCGACCAGTGCCTGAAGGGCGTGTCGGCGCCGTGCACAGAAACAGACCACTCTGACTGCTGTTGTGGGAACGGCTCTTGGGTGAACTGCATCGGCAAGAAGTCGACGTTGGTTTCGAGATACGGATAAACTGTAGACTCAGCATACCGAGGATTCGGAAGCTTTGGGGTCTGAGCTGGTAGTCTGGAAGGAATCGAAGGGTAGGCAGGGTCTGCTTTGCGTCTGCCGAGAATATCGAGTTCATCGGGCTGTAGAATTGGCGGTGACTTCGTTTCCCCGAGCCTATAAATCAATTAATCCGCTGCTTCGTTGGCGAATATGTTCGTTGGGCTCACCAGCATCCGCCCGGCCCTTCTCGCCGCTCGAAGACTCTGATCACATCAAATGCTTTCTCCTGCGCAAGAGCATCAATTGTGATGGCACCTGCAGGGCCAGCTCCGATGACAGCGACGCGCTTTGCAGCTCCCATTTTGAGTCCCCTAGGCTGGCGAAATCCGAACACTTCGAGAATCTCAAGTTAGGGTTGGCGACAGGATCGGCTGGGTCAAGGTGTATATCGCGTATAAAAGTACTAGCTTTCCCGGTGTTTGAGCCTTCAACAAGCCACTTCATCAAGGATGCACTGGTCCCCGATTGATCTCATTTGAAATCCCGGTGACACGGACCTGGGTTCGGACGAGGAGGTTTTCAATGTTCAAGTAAATTAACTCTTGAGTTTCAAATCCCGATATCACCAGATAAGAGACCGGCGTTCGTCTTGGCGCGATGATGAAAGATGGCGTGCTCGGTAGGATTGTCACTCACATCCGGAGAAATGTGGGGAATCTTCAACGAAGTGGTAGTATCTAGCCCGATACCCCATGTTCGACCGGCATGGCACACTGCTGAATGGACGTTGGGGGCTATTGCGTGATGATCCCAAGAGCGCGGCACCGCGACTAAGAGGGTCGACGACGCAAGGTTCTGGAATGTTTTCCAGGCGGAGTTGATCGATGTGTCTCCCAATTGGTCGCGAGTGGATATGACACCTGCCGAGAGATGATGCAAGAGACTGAGCTTCTGGAGGGCAAATGCCGAACAGAGACGAGACCAGCCTCCCGTCGTTCGGTCCAATAGTTAATCTCGCCCCATCCTATCGAACCTGACGTCGACATTGTAAGTTGGAAGCCCAACTCGCAAGTCTCGAAAGCTCACCTTGCACCATGGCAGAAGCAAAGCAGGAGCTGCGACTGGCCGATTCGCCCGGCTTTGCAACACCGATATCCGAACAGGATTGGACGAACCATGAGGAAACTCAAGCTAGAAGAAAGTGCGCTTCGCCGTGTAAGGAGGCCAAGAACTCAATCTAAGATCGCTAACTCGCTCGCAGGATTGACGGCTCAGTGCTGCCGTTGCTATATCTGGGGCTGCTTGTTTTTCAGCTGGATCGCATGAACCTGGCGAGTGCTCTTACTGGTGGTTTCGCGAAGGATATCGGAGTGGATCAGGATACAATCAATCTCGGAAACCAGTTGATGTTCCTGGGCATCGTGATTTTGGAAATCCCGTCCAATATGCTACTTCAGAAAGTGAGTAACGGGTGCTTATTCGATGGACAACACGACTGACATTGATACCATTCAGGTTGGCCCTCGCAAGTACATATCAGCTCAAGTCATGCTATTTGGCTTGGTTGCGACCCTTCAAATATTTCTCCGCGATAGAAAGGGCTTTCTGGCATCGCGAATGTTTCTTGGTTTGGCAGAGGCAGGCTATATACCGGGTGCCTGCTACACACTGTCGACATGGTATAAGAAGAAAGAGCTCGCGAAGCGGGTCGCTGTTTTCTTCTTTGGTATGTTCAGTGGCAACGCTTTGAGTCCTCTGTTGGCGTCTGGCATTCTCAAGCTTGAGGGCGCACGGGGTTTGAGAGGCTGGCAGTGGCTCTTTCTCAGTAAGTTCAACCAGATTCAGACGTTTAGCTTGAAGAGGTTTATCTTTCCCGGGTTGCTACTGCGACTGAACTAACATGACTTCAGTTGAGGGAGTGTTCACTATCTTCGTGGGACTCTCCCTATTGTTCCTTCTCCCTGGGTCTCCCGATACGCCCGATCCCCTTTTGAGCCGAGGCCTCGTCCGCTTCAAAGGCTCGGAAAGGGCCATCATTCAACGCCGACTCGAATTCGATGACAAGGAGAAGCGACATGGCGCGCAAGGAATGCACATCCCGCCAAAACTTGTGCTCAAGACGATCTTGCATTGGCAACGATGGCCCCATTTTCTGAGCAGCTTCGCCGTCTTCTCCACCTGGAGTCCTTTGACAACTTACACGCCAACTATCATCATGCAAGTAGCACGGCATGTGAGGCGAAGGCGCTGTGCTAATCAGGAGTCTTGCAGGAACCTCGGTTTCAACCGCATCCAAGCCAATGCTCTTGCCGCCGTTGGGGCCTCCCTTGCCCTTGTGGTCGTTTTCATAGTCGCCTGGATCAGTGACAAGACAAACAAGCGCGGTCTATCGGTCATCGGTGCACACAGTTGTTATCTCATCGTCCTGATAGTGGCAAGGACTGCACATCCTCATGTCGGCAAGTGGTCCCGTTGGGGTCTTTGGACGGCCGTGAATAGCTTTGCTGTGGGATACCACCCAGCCAACAACTCATGGGTACAACTCAATTGTCGCGAGCCGGGAGAGAGGAGCATCAGTATTGCGTAAGTGGAGTTTTTCTATGATACAAGTTCATCATGCTGATTTATGGCTTAGAATGTGGGTGATGCTTTCCATCAGTGGCCTGATGGTCGGAACGCAGTATTACCGAGGCAACGATACCCCATTGTGAGTTTAGAGAACATTTTCGGAAGCATATGACTAACGTTTTCGTAGTTACCAGACCGGTCTGAGGACTCAGATAATTATGGTCTCGATTGGGATGGGGTTCGCCATACTGCAGGTCATTATCTACACCTGGCATAATAAGCGTGTTGCCGAAGGAAAGTACAAGCCGGCCAAGGGAGAGGTGCCTCGAATTTATGTCCCCTGATGTATAGAAGCAAGGGTTATGGGTCGGGATTTCCTGCTGGACGCAGTCCTTTCAGGGTCAATACCTGGTATCATTGGTAACCTAACTTCTACTGATAAGTGTCCATAGCAAACGAGTACATTACATATAGTCTTGCCCTCGGCATACTCTGGCAACACATCGTGTATTGCTTTCCCGCAACCACTGCCCTCGCTTGATCGCGTACCGGTCAATTAGCTCTCATATCGTACACGTTTGCCCAAATCCATATCCTACGCGTCTGATGGCGTCCACTACTGCATGTTCAAGTCCTCACATCTCTCATCAACACCACGTCGAGCGCCCACTTTTAGAAGCTTCTGCCATGGCTAGCCGCTATATGAATAATTTATGGCAGTCAGTCAGAAGTGGTCCCATCAACAATATCTGATGTGGTTGACATACCTAGTAGTGTTTGGGTTATCCTATTGGTCCGGAGACGCAGCACTCAGGCCACTCTGGGAGGGTGTAGCAAGGCATCAGATACTGCCTAACAACAGAGACCATATACCGCTGCTCATTTCTGAAGCATAATGCGTTCTGTGTACATTAGCCACGACGACGGGAAACTAGGCCAGGACAAGTTCATCAAATGAGAGTTTCGCTCGAAGCGTTTCTCTTTGTCCACACCCAGGATAGTGAAGCTGTTCACAACCTGAACCTACAACTGGCACACGCAACTTACAAACGCATCCAGCCTAGCGGTTCGTTCATTTTACAGCTAGCACGTTACGGCGGCTCAAACATATCATTTTATACATTCATCCGTTGTCAAAGCCTTAGCACTCCATCTCTAATCTTGAATTGAACGGTGGAGTTAAATCTATCTCTCTCGGAGCAGTAAATGTATCCGAGCCTCAAGACTTTTGCCCTGAAAGGCACCAAGTAATCCAAATCAAGCCCAGCCAGCATCAGCTGGGTTTGACAGCCTTAGTATCCGGTGAGCAACGCCAGTCATAACTCACCAAGCCGCTCCTCAGCTGTTGACCCGAATACGTTTCTAAAGATTATGGGTGACAACTACAATGATTTTGATACCTGGTGGCCGAGGTGAGGATGGATTCTTTGCAGTGTCATGATATTAGGAAGCTTGGGTTGTGAACTCTCATGCCTTGATATTGCAGCTGCATTTGCAGGATTTCTTCTTCGCCGCAGGTTGTATAATGCATCTCAAATGGCCGTATCTGGCCCATTGTATATCCATCTTTATCATCTTAATTCTGTTCCTTTCTGGTGTTTACCTTGCTACCCAGCTCATTCCTTGGATTCTCACCTTCAACGACATAAAGGCAACTACACTATCCTTTCAGTTACGCTAGATTAACGCAAAGGAACAACCAGCAAGGGAGCAATGCAAAGAGCTTAGTGAAGACTACACCTTGAGATAGGTACAGCGATTAATACTTCTGGGCAAGCTATGCCAGTTCGAACCAATTTAAAGGCTGAACATAACCTCCGCCCTTGTCCATGTTATCATTTCCAATACGTGAATAGCAACAGAGATTCTGAATAGGTACGACAATGCCAAAAGGCTGAGTTGACCCTCTGCGTAATCATGTTTCCTTGGTATGAATTCAGGTCTTGTTGGTAGCTTCACCTTCCTGCAACACTGTAAAGATATTGTCTTAGAAGAGAATTTTCTGCTGAAACCATTTATCTTTCATACGACATTAATCATCATCCTCTTTTATATCAAATTCTTTATAGAAGGAGAGGTTCACCTCCTAGCAGACATTCAGCCGGCACGCTCCTTTAAAAGCCTTAGTGCGCGGCGTGATTTGGAAGCGCAGCCGCAAAAGAAGAGCAGACGAATTCGTCCCTGTTTGTTTTGTCTTTCTGGACAGTTCGCTATTCGCCTCTTGTTCCTATTCTAAAAGCGCTTTAGACATAACCCATATCAAAGCAATTTGCCATCTTTGTAGTAGTTACGGAATCATGTGATCGAATACACCCCCCACAGAGCCCACTGATACCAGAGACTGCACGCATGTTGCAGAACATGGAGAGGACTTAGCGACTCCTCTGACCTGTTGACTCTGTGATCCGCACGCATACCAACACCAGTTTCCAATGCGATCAACATTGCAACGAGACTTTCGAACACCCATTGCGCGGCCAAAAGGACTTGAACTACTTCCCTTGACTCCCTTAAATAGATATGGTGAGGACATCATACTGAATGGCCCTGCCTCTAAGAGTCCTATTTAAGAAACTAACTAACCTGAACAGCTTCTCCAAAACTACTAATCAAGAGTGTTTAGACTCACTGAGGCTGTTCCATGCTCTCATCCATCTTCTCAATGCAGTCTATCGCCTCATGCTCAACAATTCAAGCGATATCATCAGGCAATTTGCGTCGTCCAGCATACTCTTATTCGCCCAACAACAACCACCCGACAGAAGACAACGATGGCCAGCGATTGCAACGCACATTCTTAGAGCTGATCATACGCTCAACACTACTATACTTTAGTATACAGAGCAAGAGAAGCCAACGGCATTTCCCAGCATCGCACTTCCTCATTTCATACGCACACGTCATGCATTGCCTTGCCGGCTGTCCCATCCTTCAAACCCGTATACACGGGCTAATATATACTCCGGAGCAATGTCTGCCATGAAAACCACAACCGCCGTGACCACAAGTGGGAGACAGACGGACGGTCACCACCAACCAACCTCCAACATAGCCTTCATTCGGGATGGCACTTCCTCAGGCAGCATATAAACCTGGCAACCCTCACTACACAAGCCATTCTCCTTACCAAATTCACACCCATCAAAACCCATCCACAAACTACCCATATAACCCCCCCTTCCCAAACCCCCCTATCCACCATTCCTCATTTATCCCATTTATCCCGTCTACCCCATTTATCCCACAGCAATACTATCCCAACACCACCACCCAGGGCCATTTCCAACCATCACATCTCACCTCCCGCCTCACGAACACTAGCAGGGCACCCACCACCTCCCCACAGCCCAGGTCCAAAAACACCGGTCCTTGGAAGAGAGAAGAAATCCCACACCCCAATGACTTGTTGTCCCACTGTGCTGGTAAACTCGCAGGCCTTTCTTTATATGAAGAGCGGGCCCCCGGACCCCTACGACTTCATCCCTCGTCCGTCACCTTATCCTCCGAGGAAACAGATCAGGTGGGGCTGGTAATATTAAAAACAAACGGCATCGTGATCCTTCTAGAAGAATCGCTCAAACTTTAGTTTAATAACCACGCCGCTGGCGAAATTTGGGTCTGCATGCCGAGATTGTCATGTCTCACAGTCACTAAGTGGCAAGTAGGAAGATGCATAATTATTGATCATCAGGATTCTGAGTCCTATTCATGGTATCTACCTCCGCCCGCCACTCCAAAATCTGTATACAGAATTATCCTACATATACAGTGTACACTTTTGGTCTTTTTGGACGCCTCCAATGCTCAAAGAGCCTACCACGACGCCGGTGTCCAACATAAGGGCTCAAAGGCCTCCATTGGTATGCCTCCAACTCCCCATCCATTCCAATCCATGCCAGTAGCCCATCGGCCGTAATCCAAAATCTTCAAAGTAGGGTACATAGGGAACAGGAATGCCAGCCGACAGACGCGCGAGCGAATGTGAGCATTCCAACAGTGTGATGGAGAGACCATCTCAACCACCTCCAATAATACAGGATGACCACGCTCATCCTAACTGACATCCAAGCAATGCAATAAGCCAGCGCGCATGTATTCATCCATGGCGAATGAAGCCCCGAGCCGAGCCAAGAAACGGGGCACGAAGCAAATTAACGCCGAGTGTAGCGCGATGATGAGGATAGAAGTCGTTCATGACATAAAGCCTCTGACGTGAGGTGAGAAAAATGGGGTATCAAAAGTGAAGCAGAATAAGGGGATATGTATGTCGTGGGAAATGTGGAAATGATGTTGTCCGTGGGAGATTGCCAGAAGACATGGGCGTCTTGGACCGAGACCTCACATCGGCGTGGGTGTCGGCGCACCTCGGTCTCCTCGGCTCATCCAGCCAAAGAGGTCGCCGCTACGCTGGCTGGTGGCTGTGTTGGTTTGTGGTTCGGCGGGAGCGCGCATCGCCATCTCCCGAGGCTCCAATAGCAGACTCTTGCGGTAGTAGCTGACCTGGACATTCTGGCCCTGGTCGCTCTCCCGTACGCGGACGATCTGCGCCGTCATCCAATCTTGCATCTCAGGAAGCTCGTTGAGTCGGTAGGGGATCTGGAATCGCTGGAGCTCGCCGATGATCTTGGCCGTACGGGTGTGCTTGTCGAAGTTGACAACGGTAAGGCCGCCGCCGTGTTCCTCGCAGCCGTCACCTCCAAGTGTGGGAAGCTGCTTGGTTGCGGGGTTGCCGATATCGACGAAGGTGAGATCGGTCAGGTACATGCCGAGGAATGGCAGGCAGGGCGGGACATGGTCGTGGAGACGCGTTCGCAGGACCTTGTTGTTCTGCGATGGCTCGACAATTGCCTGCAGGTGGCGAAGCATATCGCGCCGCTTGGGAGAGACGGCGTCCCATGTCTTGCGGAGACGGCTGATGGTGCTGCTGTTGAGACTGCAGATGATGGCCATGAGTCCGTCGTAGTTGTGAAGCTCCAGGCACTGGTGAGCAACCTTGATCCATTGCTTGATAACAGCGGCGCGCTTCTTGACTTCGGGGTACTGGAGGATGGTCTCAGCGACGAGGTTGGAAAGATCAGTTGAAAGAGCCGACATGGCCTTGACGTTGGGAGCATGAACGCCGCCCTTCTTCATCCACTGCGATGCGAGAAGCTCCTCAGGCATGATCGAGCAGAAAATGTTCATCTGCTTGATGGTGAGTTGACGGGCAATCTCGAGGGGATCGAAGTCGAGGATAGTAGGGTTGCTGCCACCATTCTTCCACGACATGAGGTGGGAGAACTGGCTCTTGGTGATGGCCAAGGGCGGGTGGGGAGTGTCCGCCGGGACGTATTGCGCAATTGAAGTGTTGGTCTTTCCCATGGAAGACACCAGGCGAGGGACCAGGACATCGTTGGAGACACGCTGGGCCAATTCCAGGAGGCGGCGACCAGCTGAGGGTAGCACGCCGCCGAGTTCGTACTCGGCAAATGGCTCAATCAAGCTGAGGGCTTCACGGTCGGTCTCGTCGCGCCAGTGCGACTCAAGCCAACCCTTGAAGGCGTTGTAGACGCGCAGTCTGACCGGGCCAGCCATGTGGGGAGCCTCAGCAACGTAGTGGAATCGCTCGATGAGAGTCTCAGCCAACTTGAGAGGACTGCAGAAGAGCCTGAAAGTAAGGTAGAATGTCGAGACAAAGGTCGCGTCTGGGGTGGACTCGTGGGTTGTGAGACGCTCAACAAGTGCAGGGAGAGATCCGCCAGTTACTTGGCCCTCCTTGTTGAACATGAGCTCGTGAGCATACGTCTTCTCCAACATCCTAGACTCGACTTCGTCCACCTCGTCATGGTTGTGAGCGCTTCCGTTGTTGCTCAGCTCTGACATAGACGGCTTGCTTCTAGGCGCCAACATGTGGTCCGGAGTTGTTGCGCGGGTAGAAGTTTGGGAAACGAGGCTGGCCTCCGAGTCCCGGCTAAGGTAGGTACTGCTGCTGCCCGCGCTGGATGCGGTCATACTGTCAACACGGGAGGAGTTGTGGTAGTCGCCGTCCTGTCCAATGTTTTCGATGGGGCCATACTCATCTCCCGGGAGCAGGGATGTAGAGAGTTTGGGAAGAGGAGGCAAAGTCGGACGAATCGACGAGATGGAAGATGCCACGCTGGAAGTAGTCTCATCGCCCAGTGAAGATGGTCGCGAATTACGTCCGTTGGAATTTTGCGACGAAGGTCGAACTCGGCGGGACTCTTCATCAGGTGAATCGGTCTGAGGTAGTTGAGGTAGTGGCTTGTCGTTGGCGACAATACTCGGTCGGTGGGGCGTTGGCGGCACAACAGAATGGACAGAGTCAGTACTCCTTGACGATTCTGCTACGCTAGTTGCCTCGGTCGTTGCAGTCTCTGCAATTGACGGAGCGATGGAGGGTCGTCGATAGTGAGGTTCTGGTGCGAGTTCCAATACGCTGAGGTCAATACCAAGCTCGCCAGCCCGAAATTCGCATTCAAAGTCGCCGACACGCTCGATAACCCATTTAGTTTTGGCCACGCATTCGCCAGCAGCTTTCACACAGCCAGTTGCGGCCATCAATAGCATGCTGTTGTCTTGTGGCATGATGACATCCGCATCCTGCATTACCGCATGGCGAATGATCTGGCCAGCCGCCGAGACCAACTCGCGAATGCGCTCAAACATCATCTCCCTGGCTCGGACCAACATGTCCGAGCTGGTGCTGTGCCCGCAGACGATATCGACGACAGCCAGCAACTCTCCACCAGATGTCGCTGACAGCTTGATGGCAAAGGCCAACTCCGGCCGAGACTGGGATTGTAAGTGCAAACGACCAATGAAGGATCCCAGGTGTGACAGGAAAGTGTCGTGGCTCTTATTGAGGCGTTCCGAGACAAGATGGCCAGGTCTTGACAGCGGCGAAGGTCCAGCCAATGAAACGCGATGGGAGATGTTGGATGAAAGCCGTTTGACATTCTGAGACAATCGGTGCGAGTTGGGGCTGGCAGGCGAGTAGAGCGTTGAAAGTCGCCTGCTAGCGGGCGATGACTGTGCCGCGTCGGTCGGTTGCGATGGTGCACCCCTGCCAGATGCACCATTCGTCATTCGGGAACCTGCATGAGTCTCGTCGAACTTGGTCTGATCTGCAGGTGGTGTCGGGGGAATATAGGATTCCTCGATGACGGTCGCCATGACGGTCACCGCAGGGGCTCGTTGCCGTCGATCGTCTTCCAGGATGTCGAAAAACCTAACACCTTTGGTCACGATCTTGAAGGCCTTGAGGATCATCTCATCGATGATGTCGTTAACGTCTTCGCGTGGTTGCAGGATACCCTTTTGCGCCTCCTGCAACTTCTTTGCCGTCTTCACTAGCGCTGACAGCTCAGAGAGCAGCGTCTTTCTTGCGCGCCTCAGGTTCTCGTTACGGGTGATGATGGCCGATTCTCGTGTCAAGCAGTGGGTGCGTTCCTGACGACCAATTAGTCCACTCAAGTCAATAGTCTGGGTCACGACCACAACTTACCAGGAGGTATCGCACTCCAGCAATGATACCCTTCATGAACTCCTGGTTTCCAAAGATCTCGCTATCATTGACGGAAGTGCTGCGGAGCAAGTCCCAGAAGTTGAGCAGAGCCTTCAACAGATTCCTCATCTCCTCTGGGTCATAAGCCTCGCAGTAATTGGTGGGAAGCCATCCTCTTGCGCCCGATACCAGCAAAGTTCCATCGGCCCATCCGTTGGTGTGAATGGAATGCACAAGAATAATGTCGCCTTCGTTCAAAGGTAATGTCACGCTCGAGTCGGTCATGGCGTAGCTCGGGTGGAAGGGGTAAAAGGCTCGCAGGAAGTTGTGGAATACTGGCGGCGGCATCTGCGCAGCCAGATCTTCCTGCGAGCCATTGGGTGTTGCGGGTGGTGTCATGTGTGTTGTTGAATATGACTTGGAGCTGTACTGGTCCTGCTTCGACGACAGCGCATCGCAGGATTGTGATTTGTGAAGCTTGAGAGGTGCCACTTGGAGACTGGCACGCATGGAATGGTCGCTCAGCATTACCATGGCTGCTGCTGGGTGCTCTCGTGGAGAAGCATGGGCGACAACGATGTAAGTGGGCTGGGTGTGATGTCTAGTCGTTGATGTCGAGGTTGTCTCGCCCTCGATTAGGTGCAGTGAAAGAAAGTCCAGTCGAGTCCAGACTCCTCTTCAGATACGAATTGATCCTCCTGCTGCGCCTCTCCTGCGGCCCTGAACGGATATCGGATAGGTCAATGGGTTGCAACTGCGTCGTTCGCAAAACTCGGGTCGATCGATGCGCCTCTAGCGTGTTATCCTTCACTTTGAACAGAAATCGTAAGTCGTAAGCCCCAACGTCGAGTAGGTGGCAATGCGGTCGGGTCTCCTCTTCGGACTGTCAAGGTGTTGTGATGACAGTCAGTTGACGGCGGAAAAGGTGAACAGAGGAACAGGACGCTTGGCCTGTGTGTAGGTGGTTTTGATGGGAAGAGGCAGAGGATATGGAATGTAGGGAGGAGATGCGGGCATTGATGTGGGAGGGGAATAGGAATAACAGGAATGTCATAGCCCTGGGACGGACGTGTTGGAGGGATCCTTGCCCGTACTAATGGTGGATAGGTGCATACCAGGGACCAGGGCTTGACTCAAGGTTTCGGGAGCCCAAGAAGAGGCCCCCATGTGAGTGCCCAAAGCGAGGGACGATCACGTAGTAGGGAAGTGGAGGGGAGGAGACAAGCCAGGCCAGGCCAAGCGTCCGGGAACTTTGGGAGGGTGGTGTGTGTGTGCCAGTGTGTGTTATGGGCGTTGGGAGTGGGCGACGAGGGGGGTGTGGGAGTATGTTCCGCAAAATGATGCCCCGGTGGTCTGTAGCGTGCGTACCTTGCTGCTGCTCGTAGGTAGACGGTGTTGGATTTTTTTTTCTTCCTTATTTCTTGTTCGTTTTGGGGCGAGGATTTGTCGACGTTGAAGATCAACTAGGGCCGCCCAGTCGGCTTGGTTGGTTTAGCGTGGAGCTCTTGGGCCAGTTTGGTTTTGAGACGGAGGCGAGCTTGTTGTATCGTGCGTCAGTCTGGCGTCTCTTGTCTCCCGAGGGACGGGCACACGCGACCCCAGAGAACAAAGGAAGAGTGCGAGGAGCTACGCGTTGAGTTGGTGATGATGGATGGGACGGAGACGCGCGAGGGAAGCATTTGTCCATCCATCCATCCTATGCAGCAAGAGTGGGATTCAATCCACAGGCGAGTGTGATTGCGCTCGTCTTTCCCTTTGCAGGGGGGGAAAGAGAGAATGCGAAGAAGAATTACAGAAGGCGCGAGGAATGCGCTCTTGTGGTGTGCTGCTCGTGTCTTGTGCATATGCACATGCAGTGAAGGCCGAGCGAGTGCGACTCTGTGTGTGTGACAAGCAGCGACAGGTACGGCACAGCGGGCAGGAAGACAAGACAGACAGATGCCGGCCGTGGCCGCGGCGGCGCGGACGCAGGTGCAGGACCCGTCCCGTATCGTACCTTGCTCGCAGCTCGACTGTCCGCGCCGTATCTGTATCTTGTATCCGCCCTTCATCTGCATCCATCAGCACCTGAGGTAGCTACCTGTAGGCAGGCCTTGCAAATCGGCAATGCAGAGGCGAGGCGAGGTGAGGTGCATACAATAGCTTGGTTTCTAACAATAATTGCGATGTGACTGACGGCTCGCATTGCTTGCGCTCTGCGCAAAGTACTGGGTGCCCGACAAAGAGCTGGAGCGTGGTGGGAAAGAAGGGCGAGGTCTCAATTTTGATCATTAGTCATTTTTTCTGATGGAGTTAGGCGGCCGACGCATCTGTGTGTGCGCTTGCCTGTTCATCTGCATCTTGGACGGCCTCGGACGGTGCTGTGACCGAACAAGTTTGGAGGCGCAACGCGAGCGCACTGATGCCACGATGTAATGATGATGGGAGACGGCCGACAGGAGCGCCGTGCGCCGTTTCCTTTTCCCGAACAACGGGGAATGGCCAGGCCCATTGTGTGTATGAGAAGAGGAAAGCGCAAGTCGAGGCGAGGTCATCGAGGCCGTAGCTGTGTGCAACAACGCAGCAGCGGCGGCCAGGGCGAAGGAGGCATCTGTGTGTCCATGTAAGGAGAACGTGGAGGAGGGGGCACGTTAGGGAAGCTATCGTATCCGTAAATCGGACGACAGACGCCCACCCCGAATCCTGCAAGGCGAAGCTGAAGTTGGTGCTGTGGTGATGCCGATGCTGGTTTCCATCGGCTTCCGGTGCTTGCTTGCCTGCTTGCCTCCCATTGTTCGGCTTGCTCCGAACGATGGTTGCGAGCTTCGTCGTGTTGGTCTTGGCTTGGGACTGGACTGGGCTGAGCTGGAGAAAGAGCCGTGATCCCATATGGCAATCTCTCCTGCCGGCTTCCGATCATCAGATTGCAAGGCGCCGTCCGACGTTTGGCTGGCAAGATCGGTGCAAGAGCTCCCCTCTCCTTCTCTCTGGACTCTAGACTCCAGAGTCCGCAGTCTAGCGTTGTTGGCCACCTCCCTGCCTGCCCAAACATCAGCAGCAACCACTTCAACAAGCCTCCAGGAGCTCTTGGAGCAACAGCCACTCCAATCGAATCGCAAATCCCAGATGTCCAATTGCTGCGTCTCAGGCCAGGACCGATGCCGCTCCTCCCACCGACCGTGAGGCAGCTTTCCCTCCCCTTCCAGTCGGAGCAAGCTCCCCACCTCTGCCTCAAGCCACGTACCGCGCCTCGCTGTAAGGTACCTTATCCTTCCTGCAAGTCGTCAGCCATCGTAAGCCATCAGCCGTGGTACGTACACCGGCTGCGTCAGTGGTTTGGGTTGCGACGGGACCTGCGAGTGCCCGAAAAACCTCCTCTCCCCTGCGACTGCGACGGTCGAGGTCAATTGGGACCTTTCCCCGACCAGCAACCCGCCCGTCCCAAGCGGCCAGTCCCTGCCGATGCCTCCCACCTTAACGGTGCCATGGGTGCTCTCGCTCTGGCCCGTTCGTCACCCGCTTCCAGGCCAGCTTCGTTTCTTTTTTGTCTTCTTCTTCTTTTGCCCTCTCCCTCTAGGCCTGTCAGTTGGTCGTCCCCTCCCCCGGTAATGAACTCTGTCTCTTTCTCTTCCACTTCCCCTTAGCACCGCACGCCCCCGCTAAGGCGTGCAGCAAAGGGCGGCCACAACCAAACTGCGCCAGTGGACCTTTAGCGGATGCCCTGTAAGCCAGTGTGATTTAACAAGGGGTCTCTTAGTGAGCAACGGGGTCCCTCCCGGACTCTAGTCCAGGGCCAGGGGCCAATTGGTTGCCCCCTGGTTTGCGCCCACTTCATTACTTCAAAGTCCTCTCTTCCCTCTTTCAGGGCCTCTCAGACTTCATCATCGCGAATACTGTGTGCATGTGCCTGTGCGTTCTGTCGCTGCTGGTCAGTGGCCTGAGGGATTTGACGGACTGCGCGCCGCGACAAGATAGCTGAAGGCTGCCATCAATCCATCGTCGGTCCCAATGCCCTCGACAGACTCACAGACGCTTGGCTGTGATACTGATACTTGGGTCCCGGACAGAGTTTGTGGCTTTCCCCTCTCCTTTCCCTTTCCCTTGCTGCCTGCAGGACAGGTTCCACGCTTGCGGTTTGCCAGGGAGAGCAAACACGACGGGCAACCAACAACCAGCTCGAGTAAGCTGAGATGTATTTTGCAGACCATGAGGCAAGTGGGCAACCGATATCCCAGAACCAGGGAAGCCAAACCCTGCGGCTTGCGACGACGCCCTGATCCCCCCTCTCCCCTCTTTCGACATCGAGGTCTGGCCTCGATCTCTCAGCCCTTGAGCCCTGTGCTCAGCGTCTATCGCCGTGCCCCAAACTGCTGGGTCCAACGAATCGAGTTCCAGTCTGTGTGGGCTGGTTCATATGGCGGTGGATGCTCCAGGCTCTCGGGAGCGACGCCGGGCGCAACGGCCGCATCAAGGTAAAATGCCGTCAATCAGCGCCCAGCTAATTGATTGCTGCTCCAGCGACATGATATGATGGCAGCACCTCAAACGGTCTTTTGTCATCCGTGGAAGCCGCGACCCCGTATCACAAGCAACCGTGCCGTTTTCTGTTGGTAAAAAAGCCGGGAAGGCCGTCGATTGCTAGTCGAGTAAGAGCTCAAAGCCGGCCGCTCCAAGTCACTGACGGTGTGAGGCAAGGAACTTCGCTTTCGTACCGCAGCAATGCGTAACAGTCTTCGGCGCTCTGCCTTCTGGAGCCCGCTGGACCATGAACTCTGTGTCCATGGATGTTCACCGCATTCAAGTCTTCGGGTTTAGTAACCGGGCTATTTTTTCGCGCGCACTGCCAGTGCCGGCGGGCAAACACTATGTAGGGCCCCAAACTGGGGCACTGTAGCATGTATGCTTCTTCTGAGTCGCGGCATCAGGTCTTTGCGCCTTGCTTTCCGTAAGGCCTGGGACCTGTGTCATGATGCTGGTACCGGGCTTCGAAGCCGGGTGGGTATGCCATAACCTTCTATCCAGGCAATATTCAGAATTCCATGTCTTTCCTGGCCATGGCCGGCCGGCGCCCGGGGCGAAGTGGGAAGCAGTGCGCCGATGCACTTACACCGTCGCGCCTCGCCGTCTTACTCACCTGCCTGCGTGCCGCTTAATGTAGCGCTTGATGGGACAGTTCCAACAACACGATCCGGCTGCCAGACAAACCTTGGTGCCTCGACGAGTCGCGCTGGAATGCTGACTTTTCATTGAACACCCAGGTTTGGAAACTTCTTAGTCGTGCCGCCCAATTTGCCATGGCAACAATCTGGCCAAAATTCATACCTGCTATAGCCAAATAGCATGAGCAGTAAAACGAAGCATGCAGACCGAGACTAGAACTCCCCAATACGTCCGGACACGACCGCGCTCAAATGATCATTGTTCTTCCTCGTGTATGCTTCCTTTTAGTGTCTTGACGGTCGACAAAATTTGTAGACATGGTCTTGGACAGGTGCTCTGCCTGGTTGTGTCACAAGGAGTGCTCGCTTCTCAGTCGGAGCGCAGGGCGGCCCTGACGGCTGCCCCATGTCTAAGAGGCAGTGACGACAGCATTTGTGCGGCGAGCGGGCGGCTGTGGCACAGCGGGAGGTCAATGTGGCTGTCGTTTGGTGCCGCAGCACATGCCATCTTCTGGGACTGATTCCGACGGAGCATAGGTCCGAGAGACGGCGCCGACAATTTCGCTGGATAATGAGGTACATTCCGTTGTAATTGGACAAGATGCCAAAAGGTCCCGCCTCAAGGTCGTGGTGCTGTTGTTTGAAGCGCGGCTCGGCAGCAGTCGGCCGTCCATCGGGGAGGCAGGCAAACACAGATGAATCCTTGTTTCTCTTGATCTGCTCGGTGGCCATCGTGCGGGGGAGGGGGCGGTTGGGATTCTCTGCTTGTCGATTTTCTGGACTAGAAGACGGTCCACCGGGCATGGCCTGATCTGACATGGTGATCAGAGGCAGAGACATGAGCTGACCGTGCTCGCCAGGGCGAAGGCTGACAGAGACAGTCTTGGTGATGGTGTCTGGGACATTATGCCACCTGGATCAGAGCTGTCAGGCTAGCGGCAGGGACAAGGCGAAGCTTGGTTGGCGGGCAAAGCTCCGGCGGCAGCGATGGGCCTTGCAACGAGGACTGGTCTGCGTGCGCATCCTTTTCCCCCATCTTCGTGCTGGAGCTTTCGAGACCTGGAGTCTTGCGAGAATCGGAGCAGTCTGCCCGAGCCTTCCTGCAGCGTGCACGGTGTGATTTGGCGCATGATATGCGTGATGACAGAGTGATTCGCGGTGTGAAGAAGACGGATATGCATGTATCTGTCAGGGACACCATCGATAGTGCCAATGTGTTATGCAGTGCCGTCACGGCGGTTGGAGTTGGTCGGTACCTTACCGTACCGTTCCCCGGTTTGTATGCGATGCGACGCCGGCAGGGTGTAAGTGTGGTTGAGGGCAACGCTCCACGGCGTAATCTTCCATCGGATGGCAGCGAATGGTTCGAGGAATTGCGATTGTCGGTGCCTGACGTTTCTCTGGATTGGCAGCCTGCTGTTTCCTTGCTTTTTGCTCGACATGTCAGTTCATGCTGGGCGGTTGAGCGCTTCAATTTCCGAGATGCTGCCGTAGCTGCCAAAGATGATCACCGCCGACAAAGAAGCAATGGAAGGCGGTGGAGGCGGCGGAGGCGGCGGATGCGCATTGCGGTGGCAATTGTCTGGTGGACGGTGGTGATGTTGATGGACATTTGGGAAGTCCCTGATGGTCGTCAGGCTGCGAGGTCTCATGCAAAGGCGACGAAGGAGCGCAGGTGACAAAATCATCATGGTCTTGTCTAATCAACAGCAGGTAGGTGCCTAACTAGGGCTACGGCAAGTTTTCATTAGGAAGGTGCGACCTTCGTTGCGCCTGCTGTGCGTTCGTTGGTGTTTTTTTCTGAGGTGTGGACGTCTTGCACAAACAGTACAGCGGCCTTCAGCAGCCAATGGCCCCCAAAGTGCGCTGAATTGCTGAACACCTCCCACCATCGGCTGTGTGTTATGTAATCAGGCCCGATACACAACCCTCCCGATGTAATGCTTCACTTCCATTTCGACCTCTGCATACGACCACCAACGACATGCACTGTTCCAAGCCAGGTTCAGCTGCACCTTCACCGACATCCCCTGCGTCTACAAACCCACCGCTCGTATCGATGCAGCCCTGGAAAATGGAAATAACGTTGCCGTCGCCTCTCCGGTCTGCCAAGCAAGCAGCTTCTCCAACCTGGTCAACGGTGCCTGCGGCTCAGCCAGCCCTGTTCCAACGACCGACAATGCAGCAGTCTCGTCACATACGAATACACCATCCACTTCTCGTCGCACTGCTCCAACACCGTCCCGTCGACCCGTCATCCCGTTGATCTCTCTCCGGTTCTTCGCCCCTCATGTCATGCCTCTTCTCAAAAAGGGAACCCCATCAAGGACCCTGGTCGTCTGAAGTTTGAGGTGGTCGCACACTACTAACACCATCCATCCCGTCCTCCAGGCTTCGAGACGGGGCGAGGCAAGGCAGCGGCACGGCTGGAGCACAAGGCAAGAAGAGGAAAGATGGTCATGCAGGGGCGTTGCCGCTTCGTCAATCTCGCCGGCCGACCCGTCCTCCGTCGACCAACTTGCTCTTGTCGACCATGACGATCCGGTTCCCCGTGCTTGGTCTCGCCTTGCCACTTCCCCTGGGTCCTCGGGACGGCATCAATCCGTACGGACATGGCACTAGGAAATGGCATCGATGCTTCCAGCAACATCCAAAGCAAGCAGCGAATTCGCTAGTCTCGATAACCTCCGGTTGCCGGTTTGCTAGCTCGTCGCGATCAGCGCTTGACAGACGCTACTGCAACTCCTCCCGTTCTCACGAATACGCCGAGCTTCTTTGCCACAGCACTTCACACATGTCGTTGTTCTCAACTTACGCCTGCGTAATGCAAGCAGCGGCTCCCAAAACTCGTGTCGTGTTGCCATTCCTTCAGGGGACTGCACCTTTTGGGAATACACCAGACCGGAACTGAATATGCCCCTGTCCACAAGTTGCATCCAACAGGCACGTGCATATTACCAGCCAGCCCACCAACTTCAATCTTCGTGCCAAGGAACAGGCCTCACAATGGGTCTTCGTCCGGCTGGCCTCCGGATGGTCAGCCATGATCATGTCCCGACACGTTCACGAGGTGGGCTGGTGGATATGCCACGCTAAGGGATCTATTGTCAATGTTCGCACGCACCACGCAGCAGTCTTCGGGTGATAACAAGCCACATACACATACGTGCGCACGCGGGCATAACGTGGCGACTTGAACTTTAGTCAGTGCACAGCACCTTCCATGGCTTCATTGCACTTCGACTTGCAACGGCTGCAGCGCAAGTACGATACGAAAACAACATTCTACAGCACGTCGACGATATGTCTGGACTGAGTCGAGTCCATGCACGCCCCGGAAATCACCGTGGCCGCCAGGGGTTTCGTCCCCAGTTTGACAGCGGTGGTCGGGGGTGTTCAATCCGTTCTCACCGGCGCCTCGGATCGCCTAACGGCAGCCAGGGTCCAGTGGCCTGGCCTGCCTCTTCCTCACGACTCCCTGGACCTCACGCAGATTCTGCCCTTGGCCGACCTGAGCGACCCGCCTTGTGACCCGTATTTTCCAATGTTCAACGCTCCCTTCCCATGCTACCTACTGGGTTCGCGACAACATCTTCGGCGTCAGGTATGCGGTCTTCGGATTCGACATTCAGTCCGGAGGGCGGCTTGGCGATGAAGAGCAGGGACAGGAGAGAGCAAATGGTGATTCGACTCCGAACCGCCCGTCGCTACTTGGCTGCCGAAAATGCTCGTCCATTCTCTCGCCGTTTGAGCCACTCTGCATTTCAAGCATGATCCTGATGACGTCCTTCGGTGCAGCTGGGAACGCTTCTGTTGCGAATAGTGTGTGCGGCAAACGCATGGGTCTAGTTGCAGCTATGGTGAAAGACGGCGTTACATCCCCCTCATGTCAAAGTCAGCTAAGACCTAGGAACGTTTGCCAACAGCACAGAAGCATTCAAACTCAAAGTTTAGTTCACCTACGAAGTGCTATTGAACTTGATAATCCACGTCGCAGCGGAATTTTCCCCTGTCGTCCAATGTCGCCTTGGGAACGCAGGTGGAGAGGAACTTTTTGAACGCTCAATATCGGCAGCGTCACAACTTTTACAAGGTATTGGACAAGGGTCCCGGCATCAGATCTGACCTCGTTCTAGCCTCCCTCCGTCGTGGACATGGCAGGCGGAAGCAAAGTTCTCATTCACTCCTCTATCACTATCCATCGAGCTCGGGCACATCAATCCACTCAATACTTTTGTCTGGGCTCATTACTCATTCCTCCAGCACAACATCATACATGGGGAATGGAGGTCCCCGTTTGATGGTAACCTCCGTTATCCGCGTATCCTCTCACTACCAACAGAGCACGGGTTAGATGACTAGATTTGTCGAGAAGTCAATTTCCACCCGCCATCGCTGGGCGAGCATATCCAGGTACTGTTTACTAACGCCCCGTCTTCACCTGCAATGGAACCACATTGTCACCAATAAGTGCCTGCACGGGGAGGCAGTCCGGACCATGGGAGCTTCAGGAACTTCAACCCCGCTAGCGCGTAGCAGGGGCCAGATGAAGGCTTAGCGTCAAGAATGGACACCGCGTCTGAGAATTGATACCAACCGGATCACCGGTCCTCTCGTCTGGAAAACTTGCAAGTCGTAACTCAACTTATCGAGAACATCTGTCTCGAATCACGGCATCCTGCGATTTTCACTCGGCCTAGGGGTAGAGGAGTCGGCCGAAGGCACAGAGTTCGCCCGAGTACAAACGTCTGAACCCCGGATCTGTTCCAGAGCACATGGCAGTTCCGACGAAATCGAAACACCTTTCTCAAACAGTTGCACTCTGTCTCGCCTGGGGAATACCAAATCGGCATCGCAGAGCATGAGTTTATCCACTCTAATCTGCCCTGCTGACCCCTCACACTTCAGATACCTAGCCGAAGAAACGGACCCGGAGGTCGAGCCCGTCTCCGCGATATCTCGGGAAGCTGACCCACATGCCCAGATAGAGTTCCGTGATTGTGCGATCAGCGCCTCGACAATGCCTGGCCGGCTCTTTCCATTACTCTAGTCTCAGTGTGATGGAAAACCGCTGATTGAGGGCGGGCCCAAAGGCCCGCCAGCTCTGCGCGAGATTATGAGCTTCTGTTATGTACGCCCCATCATTCTGGAGGACGAGTGCACCCTGCATGTGCCCTGCAATCTACTAAGTGATGCACCTCAAGCTTGAAGGACTTGGTCGCCTGTAGGTTCTCTCAACTGAGGCGAGCGTGCCAGGTTGCATACACCCAGAAACCCGGGAAAGCGCATGTTCATTGGGTGATGGTCCTATCATCGACCCCAGCAAATGTGACAAACAGCTCGAGAGGAAGCAAACATGAACTCTTGGGAGGCTTTCGCCCCACCACAATATCACTGATCAGTGCAATTGTGGCGCCGGGGATCAGGAACAGGATCCGATCATCACCGGCGGCAGCCTTGGCTTTATCCTCCTGGCTGGCTTCGGCGCCTGGTTCTTGGGCGTGTTGCCGTCTTGACGCAGGATTTGGTTGCAGGCCGGAGCCCGTCCGGCGTTCTGGCCGATCCGCGGCCTTCATCCTGGCTTCCGCTCATGGTTGCATACGCGGCTGCATGAGAGAGATCAACCTAAGCCCACGCACCGCGGGATGTCGATGGTTCGTTGGTTACGAGACCTCAAACATGCAATCATCTGAGAGAAGGCCCAAGAGGCAATGAACGCCCGGGCTCTCTCCTTGGAAGGCGCAGCAGCTATAACGTCCTGATTATACCAATCCCAAATCAAAAGAGTTGTCCTTTTCACTCGTCGACAGCTGGGACAAGATCTCCACTCTATGCAACTGACGAGACTTTGGGAAACCCAGACCCCAGGCAAGCAAACTACATGTTCGAGGTCCGTCGCGCATCTAGCGCACGACCACTGCTCAACGTGCTTCCCCGGGAGCGGTTGGACCCTGAGGCGGGCAAACAATTCCGACTTCCTCCACTCCACCATCCAATCTCGGCCATTCACTCACTCATTTTCACGCCGTCTCATGTTAGTGGCTCTTCGCGTCAACCTCGACGAGATGGCTGAACTCTTTTCTACTACTCGACAAACTTGGCCCTATGCCACCAGAATAGCTGAGGAAGACTTGTGCCAGGGCTTGTTTCCAATTCAGGGAACCGGCCAGAATGCCCCTGTTTCCTGCGCGCGCGCGCGTCATGGAGCGTATCTTCAATCGATGAGGTAATCGGCATGCAAAACAGGCTGTTGTTCAATCTCCAAACAAAGCAGCCGCATTCTTCGCTGTGTGTCAATGTGGCTGTTAAGGCATAGCTGAGGGCTGGTGTCTCATCAACAACTTCCTGGGAATGCGCAATGACGTTTGTTTGACGGGAGAGGAGGCATTATCAATCATGATCTTCAGTCTCGTGCACGCTCGGTGAGCACAGACTTGACACTGAGGTCTCCACGAACCACACCTATCATCTAATACGGCATATGTGCTGTGCCACGAGGATGAATGCAATTGACTTGGAGGTGTGTCAAGCAGGCCGCGTGAGGAGGTCGTCGAACTATCGGTTGACCAACCTGCCAACCTGCAACAATCATCAGACTGCTGCTTATCCTGACGCCCGCGAATGCCGCCGCTCCGAGGAGGCCAGGCTGCTTACGACAGTGTCGTGAGACCGGGGTGTGCCGCGATGCTGAAAAGAGACGGATGATTTCCCAGTCGGCGACCACTAGAGACGCCCAGATCTTCAAGGCATGGTGTCCAGCTTAATTCAGGATCAGACCTAGCAGTCTCGTCCGTGCAGCCATTCTTTTCGAATGCTGGGGGAGGAGAGTAATTACAGCTTATCCGCTAGGACATTCTTCAGGCTCGCCTGCGAGCTGAAGAAAACAATTGGCTCGGAGGCGACGCCGATTTGTGGCAGCTTACTGCCCTATCGACGCCGGCGAGGGTTGGCTAAGGGTCCTGTAGCCATTCTCTGCGTTTGTGGCTTGTTCTCATCAAGAGAGAAAGAGTTCGTGCTGTTTTTAGCCTGGCACGAACGGCTGTAACAGCGTCTCGGGGGGCGAAAATGCGGCCGTCGCATGGAATTGAGACATTCCCTCCAAGCTAGGAACTGGGGGGGGATGAACATGCAATTGTTGGCCAACAGGTGGGCGGCCAGAGCGCTTCTTAGCTCCGAAGCACCGAAGCAGGTCCCTGACGATCTTGCTCTCGTCCTGGGGCGGTCAACCAAAGAGAAAGCTTCGGGATTCCTCATTGGGCGAGGAGATGGCCCGATGAACGAGTGATCTGCCTCGGGAGGTCGGCGAGCAAATGAGGTTTTGTTCATGATACGGTGATTTCAATTGGTATCTTAATTTCGCTGCTAAGTACATGTCTCAGAGTTCGTCATTTCGCATCATTAACAGACTAGCTCAGAACTCCCATCCCCCTCAACGGTTTGCGCAAAACCGCTAAAGAATATATACGAGAAAGGTAAGATCGACGAGAAGAGAACAAAGGCTCAAGCTCCTTCGAGACTAACTGGAGCCTCCTTTGAGAAGAGAAAAGGTCGTTTTCTGTCTTGGCGTTGCTTTGGTTCAGACACCAGACGAAGAAAAGAGGATCCTGATTCATGAATCATGCTGCTGCTGGGGTTACGGGTCCATTTCGGACTCGCACCCGACCTCGCTCTCCGGCACACGGCGACCTTGGAGATATAATGCCGATCGTTAAAGGGAACTGCCATCGCCCCGGATTGGCAGGATACCGAAAATAAAACCAGCATGGATCTGCAAGCAAAGGATCACGGGCTGGCTGCATGAACGACACTGCTCGGCACATGACAGCACCGCCCTGACACTGTGGCCGCCACCACTTACTTGCCACACATCATCTACTGCGGCGCATAGACGAACGCCAGTCTGTCCATCTCGTCGCCCTCCCGTCCCAGGAAGCCGACAATCTGCCATCCCGAGGGGGCCGTGTGCGTCGCGCAGTCTGACGTGGACGCGCCGGCCTCGAGCGTCTTGCCGGCGCTGGTGGTGGCCTGGATGTAGAAGTTGCGCGTCTGGCCGTCCCTCTGGCCCCAGCACAGCTTCGCGGCGGTCCAGAACTCGGAGTCACCCAGGGTCAGCGTGGCGGCAGTGCCGCCGGTGCCGCCGTGCGTGAAGACGGTGCCGTCGGCGAGGGTGAGGCCGACGGAGTCGAGGCGGTTGGCGCCGTTAAAGGTGAGCACGGAGGCCTTGGGCTTGGTCTTGGAGGCGAGGGCGGGCAGGTCGGAGAACCAGTTGCCGTGGGGCCCGCCGGAGAAGTCGGACTGGCGGAGGGTGGAGGACAGGGACCAGGTGAAATTGCCGGTGACGGGGTTGTGGTCGGTCAGGATGCTGCCGTTGGACTGGAGGAACTTTGAGCTCTCGTAGGCGAAGTGGGTGGCCTTGACGTCGAGGACGGGGTTGCCGCGGTAGAAGATCTTGTCGACGGTCTCGCAGTAGTTTGTGGTGCTGGGGTTGGCGCAGAGGGTCTCCTCGGTGGGGACGACGCCGTTGCGCTCGAGCTGCAGCCAGACGTCCGTCATGCCGTTCTGCGAGGCGAAGACGCCGATGTTGTCCGAGGTGCGGGTGTAGCGCGAGTTGGTGTCGCCGAAGATGAGGACGGCGTTGCCGGAGGAGTTTGCGTCGATGTAGTCGGCGACCTGGTGCAGGTTGCTGTTGCGGGCCGTGAGGTCGTCGGCCTCGGTGCCGGCGTCGGTGTGCAGGTTGTAGATGTCGACGTAGACGCCCTCGGCGATGCGGGCGCGGATGAAGGTGAAGCCCTTGGGGGTCAGGCAGTCGGAGCCCGAGGCGTTGGAGCACGTGTTCCACTTGATGCGCTCGAAGTCGATCCAGTCAAAGTTGGCGAGGGTGTTGAGGCCGGAGCCGAAGGGGACGCCGCCCGAGGTCGCGGTGCGGTAAGCATGGTTGTCCGTCTCGTAGATGTAGGCGTGGTAGTTGAAGTCCTAAATTTGGGTGCATGATGTGTTAGGTTCATGATGCTTATTTTTGTCTTTTTGGGCAGGTCTGCAAGGCGCAATCGTTTATTCTGAAACAGTGACATCGTGGGGTGGTGGGTTTGGTGTTGAGAGGCCTCTTAGGGAGAGTCATGTTTGGGGGGATGGTCCCTGGTGCATTGGTAGGATCGGAGCAACTGTTGGCTCATGCGCAAAAGCTTTTTCTTATTCCTCACGTGTCGCTTCTCAGGGATAAGGGGTTGATGAAGCGTGCGAACAGCATCCTCGCTTGGAAGACCGGGAAAGAGGGATTTGCAGTTAATTCTTTTTGCGTTGCTTACCTCTTGGACGTTGATGAAGTCATAGCCGTACTTTGCAAAGTAGGATCCGATGGTCCTGGAGTTTGTCGTCTTGTCGCCGGGGACCTCGTTGTTCTGGAGGATCTCGGGGAGACCAGCGACGTTCATCGCGAGGACGGTGAAGTCGCCGGATGTCGCCTGAGCGGAGGCGACGCCTGACATGGAGGAGATGGCGCCTCCGGCGAGGAGCATCTTGATGCTGGAGGACTTCATGGCTGCTAGTTTCTTTGAACGAATGTGGTGATGATGCTTCTGCGTGATGGAATACTCCGAAAAATTAGACGACGGGCGGAAAGAGCAGATATAGCTTTCGGCCGATTTCGAGCAGAGGAAGCAAAAGAGAAAACGAGAATGGCACAGCAATAGCGACGATAATAGACCAGTGGCGGAGCTGGGACCAAGTGTTGAATTTATTAAAGCTGAAGATCATTCGCATGGAGATGAACCGGTTTCTAGGCGAGGTGAACCCCGCAATATGGGATGGTTTTAGCTTCACTCGTTTACACGAAAGATGGGATCAATAATAGGCATGTTTTTTTTACTGCTCTTGACAGGCCAAATGAATCGAGAAGGTGACAGTGACAGCACCACCACCACCGCTGCAGTGGGTTGGCATGGGCTCTACACGGCTCGTGATGGTCATTTTGGGATATTCTGCCCAGTATCTCGCGAGCCCCCTCACCGACACATTGTAGGACTCAAATTGCACCGCGGCAGTTGTGACCGCTTTTGGGGTTAGCATGGAGAGCGCCCCTGGTCTTATCGGGTTGGCGATGTGACGCTGTCAGCAGCGTGTTCAGGCACATGGCGGAGTTCGTTGGTCGATGGGTGATGGGACGAAGGACGGGCAGGGGGGCTTGAGGCCTTGAGAGCCTGAGAGGTGGGATTTATTTGGGCGCTATGTGACTGTTGTCGGGGTGGGAGGCCGATGATGGAGCTTGATGGAGGGCTCGCGATGGATGGGATGACGAATTTTGGGTGGTAGTTCGTCCTGGGCGATGGTAGTCTTTGGGAGATTGGAGATCTCGGCGGGTGCTGCCGTTTGCCGAGGCCTTTAGGAAGCTGGTCACGAAGGCATGTTGAGGATGTGATTGGGCAGTAGTGAGAGTCTTTGGAGCTTTTCACTACACGTGGATGGGACACTCGTTCTAGAGTTCCATTACTCTAATCTTGTTTGCCTTTCTCGCCTTTACTCATTTGAACACCGAAGGGGTCTTTTATCGGTTCACGTGGATCCACGTGGAGACGTTGGATTATGAGATTCGTTCAAGCGGGCATATCCCATGTTATGTGGACTTGCCCAATATTTCTTTCTTTTTGGTCGGTTGTTCTTCAGCGGTAACGGTGAGGAAAAGGACCCGCGCTGGGCAGAAATATATTGGATGTGACCCCCAAAATCGGTCGGTACGCGGAAATCTGGCGAAAGGGAGCCGGCGACCGGACCACGATGCGGTCATGGATCCTATCTGCAGACCCGAGCCCCTCGTGTCCCTCGGCCGAGTTTGCCGGATCAACGAAATGAGGATCCCCACTGCCCATAAACGAATGGGGAGGGTGGCATTTTCAGGAACGGTCGCAAGTCACGTCTCGAGATATGTCCGAACGAACCTGAACTGTTGTACGAACTTGCGGAAAGGAGATGGGATGAATTGTCTCCGCTGCCGGATGACGGCGCGGCCTCGGATGAGCTTTGGATGGAGGTTGACGTGAACTACATACAACACCACGAACGCTCCAGCAAACAGCAATCTCTCGTTCGGAACCGCTGGCCGATGGCGCGATTCAGCTTCGATTGTGCGGGCATCCGTTGACTTTATCTGCGACAGGGCGCGAAGAATGTTGGCTTGGCTGTAATGCAGCCATCTGGGAGACGTTATCCAAGGCAGCACTAGGGACTTGGCAGGGCTTCGCCGGCGAGGAATTTGTCGTTTCGGCGGTGGTCTAGGGTGGCCGGCCCTCCGAGCAGTGCCTCTCTTTCGCCCCCGACCCCCGACCCGGCGACGTTTGCGAACGGAGCCTCCCGGTTTTTGGGGACAGGCCGCGGTTGGCGGTCGTCGCCCGGAGGTTTATCTCCTGTGCGGCTTGATGATTACGTGCTTTTTTGGGGTGCCGAAGCCAAACTTGTGTCCGCCGAACTACTAAACATTACGGGGTTGTATGCTTTCTTCTGCTGCACGTACTGCTTTCCCGATGATCTGGAACAGCCCCCGCCGCTGCTGCACTTAGCCGAAGCTCCCATTTTTAGAGTCGGTCCCTCGGGTTAGCCAGAGTCTTTCTGCATGGCGGCCTTCATCTGGCAAGGTTTCCAGGGAAGATGGAGGGGGCCCGGCGGAACGATCAAGCCACTGTGGAGATGAACGCCATCTTTGTCGAACGACTGCGGATAAGAAAACTCAAATCATGAGATATTGATCGAGGGAGGGAGTTAGTGAGATATTGTGATACCAGCGGTTCCAGGCCTTTGTTCCTGGCGGTGTTTCGGGCTAAGGAAGTCTGCCGCCACGCAGCGTGGCGGCTGGGTCGACGTGTGTTTTCTTGGCTTAGGGCCATTTTAAGAAATTCCGATTTGGAGATCGCGCGCGCGCGCTTATTCGGTATTGAATAGGCTTTGATATGCTGCTATCTATGGCGGTTGATGGCGGCAGATAGATGAAGGCAAGGAAGACGTCATGACTCGAAATAGTTGTCGCGTGGCTGCAATCGCCATCTATGTGCGACTTAATAGACGTCACGACTCACTGTGGGCGACTGACTGGCTTGCCATTGCCTCAGTGGACATAGGGAGGCGAAGTACGCGGTTAGAGGAATAATAGCAGTGTAGTAGGTGACAGGCAGACAGCATCATGGCCTTGGTTGAATGACAAGACTCGGTCACTTTCGCATCCCATCTGACTCGATTGCTGTTTGGGGATGTCTGCGCACGGCCCCGGCGGTGATCAGGGACCGCCGTCGAGGTCTGGCCGGGAGGGTTGAGCTCCGGGTCTCAGAGTGTGTCGAGGGGACTCCATGCGGAGGAGGGGTGGAGGGTGGGTAGACGGCCATGGGTCCCGCATGGCCATGTGATGGTTATGAGGGCGATGAGCGGGAATTATTCAGATTTCCGTGGCTTCTGCATGCAAGCACTGTGGGAACATGCGTCTTTGCCATGCGGGAGGCTGCCGTATGGGCAGAGGCGGACGTGGTGGCATTCGATATCATGGCTGTGCTATTGAGACTCGATCAGGGTCATGGACGATACTTTTGGAGCTGGCCCTACTGCCCTACCGGCGATACCGCCGGCAAGATAGAGTTAGGAAGTTAACAGTACGTGATTCAGATCCTTTACATCGTCTGCCTTGTCATCCAAGGCCCCTGGATTTCACATCTGGGCCCTTCAGTGACGGGTTACCGGCGCCACTAACAGATGAAATGTCCCCGACACGGCAGTTTACGGCGTTTGACGGGTTTCCAAGAGCGTTCTTCGTTCGCGACAAAGACATACCTTGGCAAACTCACGCGGCAATGACAGATACTCGTTGAATCCATGCTTCCGGTTCATCCGGCACACATAACTCTGTCGCAGTTTACCTCGCGAATTAGCACACAAGAAGTTCGTCCGCCCTGCCAAGACTTCGTGAAATCTGGTCCGTGGCCCAACAACCTCTTGGTCTTTTAGTCAGCCGGCGAGCCGGCGAGAGGGCCTAGACCCGAGTTACCATTCGGCGAATTTCAGGTGGGGGGTCCGTCGTTGACAGCGGGATGCCGGCATGGGATTCTTGTCCTCTCGTCCTGCTGAAGCGGCCGTCCCAGGGCCTCCAGGGGACCTGACCTTGGACGAAAGACACAGTGCCTCGCCGTACCGTCCTGGCAGAGACAGAGGGTCGGTTCCATTTGGGAGGATGATGAAACTGGGCCACCGTAGTACTCTAACGTCTGAGTGATATTAAGCATGATAACGTTACGGGCGTCTGGATTGTTTTAGGCGGTATTCATGACTACGACTCCCCCCCCCTCTAGGTTTGGACCCTGATAGGCGATGATGTTGAGGAGAGATGATGCCTGTCCCATGCTTGACGTGATTACGTGCTTCAAGATGGACTCCTCTCCCGATCCGCGCCCGTTCATTCGGTGTCTGTTCCGTGAAAGCATGGGCCCGTCCTCTGAAATTCAATCCGGATAGAGAGAAAGCAAGTCCAGGAAACTGGGCTCTCGGTGGAGATGCACGGAAGGGATTCGTAGTCCAGGAAGGCTTGGATTTGCATCCCCACACGCAACTCGTCATCGAGACTTTGCTGGGGGAATGTGGGAAGACGACTATCGGGTCGCAGGGAATGGAGGACCGGAAAGGTCGCTGGGGAATCGGCACGGTGTTGAGGGAGGCTCTTGCGTCCGGAGCTGCATACGTGTATTGTGGAATCCGTAAGTGGAGAGGAGGGCATTTGCAACTATCGAGGTGCCAGCCTGCTGGGAACTGGCCTTTTCTCAGAGGACCTTCAAGGATGCGCCCTTGTGAGAGTCATGAAAAGGATATCTTGCCAAGACAGCTTGGGAGTGATCAAAGCTCCCTCCCACCACCCGAGGCACGAAAACTTGCGATAAAGAGGATGATCCCATCTGTAACCACGTTTTTCTTCTTATTGCCCTTGGGTGCGTGGCCCTCCGGGAAGTCGTTCATGCGATCGAAATCAGGGAAATCCGCAATAACTTGATGTTTCTAATGTTTGGATTCTTCCTCGCAACCAGAGACAAACGCAGCTGTTGAGGGTCACAGGCCGGAACAGGCCGTGAGAAAGACGGTTCTTCGGATGGGCGCTTGTGTCTTGGGTTCTGTCGTTGAGGTTGTATCAACGGTGCATACTGTCTCGCGAGCGTCGAGAGAACGTGGAGCTGCAACGGAAGATGATGGGATGGATTAAGACACACTTTCCCTTTCGCTATCGGTCGCGTCGGATTGGAACGCGGCCAATGCTGTGTGCGTCTGAACTCTGTGGTGTTTGACGAGAGGGAAAGGGGGAAAGGGGAGCAGGAAAAGTTGGGTTGACTTTTCTTTCCCCTTTTCGAGAACATTTCTCTTCCGGGCAATGTCGTACTCGCACGGGATGAGAACGGAGTTGCTGGAAATCAGTGGCCTAATGATGTTGGTGATTGCTGCACACGGAGTCGGCGCCGGTGCGCTACGGCGTGGCGCTCGCTTCTCCTCCGTGAGAGTCACCGCTTCGCCGCCCGGTTTCCCGAGCCAAGGGAGTAACCCCAGTCGATAGTATTGAGCTCATCAACAAGCAAACACGCGAGCGCATGACAAGTGGCGGTCATTTCATCATCTTGATTGAACGTCATTTCTTTTCCCTCTCTCTGAGATGACTGAGTTCCCCTCTCTTCCTCTCCTCCATGTCCTGCACGCCCGGGCCCCCAGTGTCCACCACAACGTCTGATATCACACTCATCCCACGAGAAGCGTTTCACGGACCACGCCAGGCCCTGTGGGATTTTCCGCGAGGGCTTCGCTGTCCCCTCCCTCGCTTGTCTCTTTCGGCGTCCGTGCGTGCCAGGATTACAGGATTTACCCAACTGACAGTCCCGCCGAGAACGACATGCGGGACGTCCTCGGCCTGTGGCTGTCTTCCCCTCTCTCACAAGTTACGGCTCTTTGGGGATATCGTTCCGGTGTCATTCATCACATCATCACAGCTCCGTGCCGCCATCAGGCATGCCATCCGCGGGCGAACAGACGCGCCCTTGAGTGATGTTCGGCAGTCTCAAGTCGGTGCTATCGACCAGGTGTCGTTCTTGCCCGCGAGTTAGAAGGGAACCTCTCTACCGCCTCGGTAAACGGCCCTGCATGCCTCCCTTGCATCGCTTGACAGACTGCGGGGCTCCCAAGAAGCAAGCAAGGCCACCGACAGGCCTTTAGACAGCTGAATGTGGACGCGCGGGGGTTAGGCACTAGGTATTTCGCACATAAACCACCCAAGCTCCAGCTGTCAATGCGGGCAGAGAGCGCTGTTTCGCGGCCCATGTTGCGCAGTGAACAGCAACGCTGCGGTGGCTGTCTTTTCTTTCCTTCTTCCTTCCCGCACTGACCCTCCACCCTCCAGAATAGGCCAATACGGCTCTCCCTACCCTGGTTCCCTGGCGGGCCTGGTCTGGTCCTTGTCGATATCCCTTTTCGTGTTAATAACTGGCATCGTGGCCTTCAGGGTTCTGAAGCTGTCTGGGCTGAGAAGAGAGGGGTGGGCGTGGTCATAGAATCAACACCAGCAAGTGATGGGGAGGACAACCTGCAGGTCGAGACAAGCAAAAAGATTCAATTAAAAGAAGGTGAGCAACGTGCTTCGTGCCATTGACGGGGGTTCGATTGACGCTGGTGAAAGAGTCCTCCTGCAGGGCAATGACACGACACCCCACTGTGATGTCCACCGTTTGACATTGAGATCGGCCCTGCACATTCCCTCCAACGGTGCGAACGCATGGGGGACTCTACCTGTGGCATGCTCAAGGCGGCATATCAGCTAGGCATGGTGGCATGCTATCACAGGGCACGTGGAGGCCGAGTCTACAACTTCATGTGTGTAATATGCCGTGATAAGACGAGATTGCACGTTTTGGCATCTTCAAGCAGCGTGTGTTTGCCGAAGCATATCGCGGCGCATCGATCTAATCTTGCAGCTATTGCTGGAGAATATGCGCTGCATGCTGCGCCTTTCGGCGAGAGATCGGGACGTGTGTAGGTGTTCCCAGTCGCTGCGCAGCGGCTCGCAGGTATTCTTCTAAAAGAGCTTCACCTGCAAGTCCATCATGTGATACTCTCCGTCCGTATCCAGCCCGCTCCAAGGGCCAAGCTGGCCTGGAAACCTAAATGCAAAAGGCTTCGCCGCTTGCCGAACATCAGACGGAGACCAAGAGCCAGACCAGGCCCCCCAAAAAGTGCGCCCGCCTCTTCGCTTGCCTGCCGATGACACAATTCGTCAGGGATGGCCACATGGAAAACTCATCAGCCGAAAGAGAAGGACTTCGGGGTTGAGGGGGGAGAGAGAACTCCACAGATCGCAGATGGCCAAGGGAAGGAACATCAGGCTCACGTTTCACATCTCGCCGGTAGCGGCAGGGCCCCGCGTCGACGTGCTTTTGGGGAAATTTGATGATTATGCAGTTAGACGCAACGGAGGGTTTTGCCTGTTGACCGCTGGCGTGAAACGGCAATTGACGATGACGACTTGCTTTGATGACCATGTGGTTTTGGTGGGCGTTTCGACTCGTTCACTTGATGGGCGTTTTGGAACGGTTGTGATTTCAGGGCCCGTGGCGTTTTGGAGGGTATAGCGGCTGTCAGTAAAGAGTGTTTAACGTATGATGTCGGGCTGGAAATAGTATGGCGTCCTTCAATGTGCATGATATAGTGACGTGCTTATTGCCTTAACATATTGATACTCAGCTATAGAGTTTCGGGAGTTGGGGTATTTTCGTTCTGAGCGCGGAAAGTTTCGGGGGGGTATTGACAACTCGTTCTAAGGACTGAGATCCATAATAGCATAGTTTTTGTCTAAGGGCTGACGTAAAGGCCGGCTAAGAGGGATAGGCATAGTGACAGCTTTTAATGGCCGAGGCCGCATATATTTTCATTTGCAACATAGCCAATCGGGGTTGTGGGATCTCTGTCGTTGATATCGTGATGCTTTGGTCATCCTCTAACCTCGAGGCGGGAAGCTCCGCAACTGGGCAGTTGCCGCGAGTTTCAGTTCTCGTGACTATTCCACAAGAGGCTAACATCCGTTCTGTAAAGAATTGCTACAGACGACAATTTGAAAAATGACAGAAACAGAAACGGCAGGGAGGCCTTGGAATAAAAGGGCTTACCATAATCATCACAAAGCTTATGACGACGATCATATTGACAGGTGTACGCGGACCTTAGCATGAATACAAGCGCTATAGTATCAGTCTTCTAGAAGAGAGGTCTTACATGACGATCATGTTTCGTGAGTCAAATCCCAGTTGGAATCATCAACTTCTGGGAAATGGATGGAAAGGTGTGGCCCTTTCCTGAAGTTTCCAGTTTCCACCGAGATGCAAGGCCGCCACGACGATGCTATATTCAAAACAAAGTGCAAGGCTATTCATAGGAATCTACGATAACAACGTCCCGCTCGCGTACAGACCTACTTAGAGATTTGGCTGTGATACGTGCGAATAGCTTGTATGTGATGAGGGTTTAATCGCATACGCCCATTTGAAGATGGTCTCGCATTATGCATGAAAGCTTTTGCGTGAGTCATCTGGGATATTCAGGCTGGAAGGGCAAACGTCGACAAATCAGTGCAGCGCTCCCTGAGCTGGTACATGTTTTTGTTCTGATTCAAGTGGTTCATTCTTTGCTATGTCTCTCCTTGACAGTTAGAGCTGCTAGCTTATCATCACCCGAGGTGAGAAAGTAAACTTGAGACTTCTGTCATTGCTGGAGAAAAGCGAGGGAACCTCTTGTACATAGCAAAATAATTGAGGTTGTCTTTACGTATGCGCGTCGGTCGAGCAAGCATCGGCTGTGTTGAGGTTGTGACATAGCTATCCAGTTCTTGACATCCTCATCGTCCTCGTGGTCATCACCCCTCCAGCATCAATATCATCCTAACTACCTAGAAACTTATCCAGTATCCTTATGAACATTAGTTCAAATTTGATTTGCATGAAATTCAATAACCAAAGGAACAACTCGAATAAATACTCCTTGAACGTATCTATTTGAACACGTCAGAAAAGCCTATTTGGCCTACGTGTGTTGCTGGCTTGGCCCTCCGCCTCCTCTGAAGAAACAGGTAGACAGTTAGAATTTAAACACATTCCTAACGTGATCAAGTCTAGACGGCAGTACCATATCGTTTTCTCTGATGGCAATGCAAATTTATCTGAGGAAAGACAACTTCAACTTACACCTTCAGGCTGATACATTACTCTTGACCATTTCATCTCATATCCATTCCTGGGTCAAACGAGCCGCCGCAGCCTAACTTAGAGATAACTTGAACAGGCTCAGGACCAGAACATCGTACAATAACCAAGCAAACCTGATTCGCGTGAGCGTCTGTAGTGACGAGACAAGATGCAGGGCGCCGACCCAAGTTTCCACCACACGAAGCTCCGCCCGCCACACCTAAGGCTCCGCAACCTCGCGGGTCTTCAACAACCAATCCGATATGGTGTAGTGGCCAACATGATGCCCTCTCATCTTCGAGAGGCAGGCATAGCCCCGAGTTCGATTCTCGGTTTCGGAAGTCATCCGCAACGCATGTTGATACATGTCTTTTTGCTTCAATTCATGATCTTCTCGCATTAACGCTTCTTGATGTCCATGACGCGACTACGAATTTGTCTGTCTGCCTGAACATGACATGACAGGTTGACAATGACGATGCGTTACTCAACTTCTTGAAAAGGAAAATCGCTGTATTCGCCTCAGACCCAACTCACACACTGCATGCCAAGCACGCAACCCCGAGTCCGAAATTACGCGCCCAGGCTTTTGCCCCATGTTCCAACTCGCATCAAAACCATGCCCAAGACAAGAGTATTGAAGAGCAAGTTACTAAACGTCAACGGCTCATTGGCCCGAACTGCACACTCGTTGGTCTTGCAGGAAAAGTCGTGCGATGTTACTCGCTGCTGACGGATGATCTCGCCTAGATCCGTATCCCGGGGCCAACCCGCGTATGGAATGCTTGCCCATGCATTGGTGCTGACGGCCCGCATACGTTTGATCTGACAGTTGCAGCTCTCATGTAGGACCTCTTTGGCTCGCCAGTGCTGTGGGCTCCACGGCAGTCTGCACGGCAGTCGCAATCGCAACTCTCAGCCTACCTCAGGTTACAGTGCCGGGCAACTCTTGTGGAGGGCAAAAGCGACGCGGCCCATTGAGAGGAGCTAGTTTATCGCACTGCGCGACGTATGTAATTTGCGTAAAACTGCCTAGATTGGCAGGTTTCAGGTTACACGACGTTGGTTGTTGTTGCAGTTGTCGATGCCAAGTAATATCAATGATGGCAGCCCAGAGGCTAGATCTTCATCGGTGAGGAGGAGACTCAGACATAAGAAGGCATAGAAGGAGTTGGTTTGTGACCCTTTCCCCCAGCTCTCAAGTCGCTTCCGTGCCTCCTCTCTGCATTTCCCCAAGTGAACCGTAGCACCCAGCCAAACCGACATCATGAGCTTGATTTCATCAGTCTTCCACCCAGCCGCCTTGGCATTCATCCTCCTCCCGTTCATCTACCTCATCGGAAGTTGGGCCCTCGCAGCCAGGCGTCCCAAAAACTATCCCCCGGGGCCTCCTGCGATCCTCGGCCTGGGCAACATCCTCCAGGTCCCACCCGAGAAGTCCTTCCTCAAGTTCACAGAATGGAAGAAAACCTACGGCGACATGGTCGGCCTCAAGATGGGCGGCCAAAACCTGGTCGTCCTCCAGACCGCCGAGCTCGTCCGCGAGCTCATCGAGAAGCGAGGCGCAATCTACTCGGACCGGCCCACGCCCTACATCCCCTCCAAGATCATCAACCCGGGCACCGTCATCTTCCAGCCCAACGACCACACGATCAAGAAGACGCGCACGGCGATGCAGTACATGTTCCGCCCCGCGGAGCTGAAGCGCGTGTTCGCCGTGCAGACGGCGCAGTCCGCGATCCTGATGCGCAAGATACTGGACGACCCGGCGGAGTTCCGGACGCACATGAAGTACTGGGCGCTCGCGACGCCGCTGTCGATCCTGTGCGGGAGGAAAATCCAGGATGAGGGGCCGAGTTCGACGGAGGAGTACTTCGGCACGCAGGCGAGGTGGCTGAGGTTTCTGAAGCCCGCGCAGGCGCCGCCGGTTGATTTGTTTCCGTTCATGAAGCACTTGCCTGACTTCCTTGCGAAGTGGCGGAAGGAGGCGCTGGTGTTGAGGAAAGACATGTGGAAGATGATTTACTACATGCTCGACGGCGCGAAGCTTCAACATGGTACTATTGCCAAGGGGCTGCGGAGTCATGATAATGAGTCTGTCATGTCGAGGATTATCATGGAAGCCGAGACGAATGAAGACATGCGGATGGGTGACCATGAGCTTGCGGTCTTTGGGGGCGGTACCTTGGATGCGGCGGTTGACACCGTCATCGCTACCACTTCCAGCGTCGTTATGGCCTTTGCCGCGTTCCCTGAGGTTCAGAAGCGGGTCCAGGCCGAGGTCGACTCCATCTGGGGAGATTCTCCTCCCACAGAAGAGAGGCTCCCAGAAGCCAAGTTCTTGAGAGCAGTCATGATGGAGGTAAGCTATCTGCCAACTCAGATGCCTGTGAGTGAAGCTGACCATGATACAGGCCATGCGCTGGCGTGGTGCCGCGCCCCAAGGTGTCCCACGAGTCTTGGCCCGTGACGATACCTACCGCGGGTACAAGTTCACCAAGGGCACCGTCTTCATCATGAACGTTTGGGCCATCCACAGGGATGAGAAATGGTACGAGAACCCCGAGGCGTTCAACCCAGATCGGTACATGGACAACCAGTGGGGCGTCAGGCCCGAGATGAAGGCTGCGGCGGAGAAGGAGAACCGCCGGCCCACGTACAACTTTGGAGCGGGCCGCCGGATGTGTCCAGGCCTTGACTACGCCGAGAACCAGGTGTTGATTGTCTTGGCCAAGCTGGCCTGGGACTTCAATGTCGTCGCGAAGAAGCCGCTGGATCTTGATATCAACACTGGCTTCCACTCTAATTTGGTACTGGAGCCTAACTCGTTTGATGTGGACTTTGTTGTCAGGGGGGACTTCAAGAGGGGCAAGATCGTGGAGGATGGCGAGAAGGCGAAGGAAGTTGTGTCTACTTGGGTGGAGTGATGACGCCTGAAAGCAGTAGTTATCCTCGCACTCACGTCCTGGAAAGGGGGTCACTTGAGTTTTGAGGCTGCAGCAGCGGCTACAGACTCACATGGGCTGCATTAATTCAACTGAGGAAGAATCAAGATTGTTTAACATTAGTATAACTAACAGTAAAGAATACGAATCGAGTACACATAGTCCCGATAACTGTTTTTGAGTCGTTTTGTGAAAGATCAAGTTGGCACACCTATGTTGATAAATGTCCAGTGCGAGTTTTGCTATCTGGGCGGATAGTGATGATAGGACACCAGCAATAATGACGAAGACGGCGAAAATGCGACAACGACGAAGACAACAATGATGTAAGTAGCCGCCCGCCTGGTTAGCTAGAAGTATCTACCCGTACAGCAAAACTCTATCATGGACTGAAAAATTGCCCCAAACTTTAGTCTTCAAGACCGGAGAGGGGCTTCTATCAGTCCAGTGACGATAACAACAAGCCGGAATGGAGGGTTGCTTCAATGCTTGGTGAATTGGGCAGGTTCCACTTTGATTTTTCCAAGATGCAGAGAAATTTCGTGTTCATCATCGTGTTCCTCTTGCGGTGGCTCACCTAACGTTGTCGTTGAGTTCACCGAGCTGGCTCCTTGCTAAGGTGGACGTTGAGCTTAGTCGAGTCATCCAAATAAGCTTTTGCTCCGCCCGTCAGAAGCAAGTTCGCCCAACCGAGGAAGCGAGGAGTTTAGACGATCTAGATCGCCTTCGGCAACTGCTATCAGAGTTCATTATCCGAACTTTTGCATTGCATTCGAGCCCATCAACATGCGCCATGCTTCGATTTTGCAGGTGTCTTTTGCAGGTGGCTCAACATATTCAATGCCCCATAACACAGTGTGACGGATACCTCGGCGACACGTAACGTACAATACTTGGCTGATGTAACCACCTGCAGGTTCTCCTCATCCCAGAAATATGCATTGACACGGGGTAAAAGGAGTTGAGAGAGACGTTTCCTTTGTCCCAGAGAGACAGATTGGCTTCGAGACTGTTCATGAATACCGTCTGAAAGCCAACTAAAGGAGTAAACGCAACCTAAGTGTACTGCGTGGAGCCAACCGCCAAGCATGACTCGAGGCGTATGCGTTGGTGCTGCAAGTGATTGACTGACAGTCCCAATAAATGACGAATCACCTGCTGCGCATCACAGCACGATCGGAAAGCAGCAGCGCGAAGACCACTGCCCATTGCGAAAGCGATTCCATGCGACTGGGAAGAAGGAACAAATAAGAAGACAATTGCCGTTCCACAGCCCATCGATCGCAACCCGGAGAAGCCGCAATCCGCCCTCCTTTCCGCTTCGGTAGCGTGTCCCGGGTCGTCGGCAGGCTCACGATCGCACTTCATTGGCTGAATCGGCCGTTCCGTCCCTTGTTTTTAATTACCCATCAATGCGGCGGTGCGCGCCTGCGCCTCACGTGGTCCAGCTCAAAGCAAGGCGCCAGCGCATCCAGCAAGCAAGCACTTGCCCAGCAGGCAATATTTTGTGTTGCCGCCGCCCTGCGTTTGCGACAGCCACACCAAAAAACGCGTAAGACGGCGCCAGCAGCCGCTCGCTCCATTTTTTCCTCTTCTTTCCCTTCAAAACATTTCATTTGTAGAGTGCCTGCCACAGTTGTCGTTCCAAAAGAGTTGAGGCCCGTACCGGCGTGCTCCGTCCGTTCCCCATTTCTCTCAACCAACCCTCCTCCGAGATTTGCGTGAGCCGCCGCACTTGAATCGCCATGTCAACGACCGTGTCCACGACCGGCTCCGACGAGGAAGCGAAGAGGAAGCGGGATAAAGTGGGAGAGTTCCTGTAGGCGCGACCTTCTTCCTTTGCCGTCCCCTGCCAATACTGGGCCTGCCGCACACCGCTTTTGCGCACCCTGGCAGCCCATTCACTACGTCATCACGATCCATTCGCGATGGTGAAGGAGGCTGCTTGAGATTGCTCTCACTGACACGGCTCACAGGCAGAAGAATCTCACAAAGGGTGAGCTCGCTCTCAAACACGCCATCGGCCTCGGCCACAAGCCCAATGTCGTTCCCGTCACGCAGCCCATCCTCAACGGCCCGCCCCGGCCGGTCGAGGTCGGATGGCACCCTGTCGGCGGCCTCGCCGGAAAGTGGTTCGCGGAGGACACCGGCCTAGGGAAGATGATCACGGAGAGGATCAGGTACTACCCGGACCCGACGCAGCATTGGGCCGTACTCGTTGGAGAGTATGCGCACCAGCTCTGGATGGTGAGCTTTTTTCACTTCGTTCGGGATCGTCGGAATGAGTTCGATGTGGATCCCGCATATGGATGATCAATGCTGACTGAGAGGTTGTCGCGCAGGACGAGCAGTTCCATGTCATCTACACCAACGAGAAGGTCAAGCGCGAAGAGTGGCGTACCTTCCCGGTGGGTGAGACACGTTTTAATGATGATGCGCTGCGGCGAGCTGGTGAGTTTATGCGCACGACTTCACTCAAGATCTGGTTGGCTTACTTTGCGCAGGTGAATCTGTGATTCAAAGCATTAGAGAAAGGCAGCCTACCTACAATCTCATCACGAACAACTGCCAGACATACGCCTTGGAGCTACTCGATGCCATTAAAGTTGACGGCCACAAGGATTTCGGTACCACCCTCGCCGTCTACGAGAGACTCACCGGCCACGGCAAGGTCATGGACCTCTTCGCCACCCCAGAGCAACAGCAACAACAGCAGCTCGCCGCGATTCAAGGCCCGCCATCACAACTCGCGCTCCCCGCGCCACCAAGTCAACCGACGACACCGCAATATGGCACGCCGCCACCACTCTCCCCTCCATACGGAACACCGCCCCCAGGCGCGATGTACCCACCTCCAGGACCTCCCCCTCCCGGACATCCTCATGGACCTCCTCCCGGTCCCCCGCCTCCCGGACCGTACCCCTACGGATACGCCCCACCACCTCCAGGTCACTCCCCATACGGCACGCCAACTCACTCCTGGGGACCAGGATCTCCGCCTCCAGGCCCGCCGCCGGGGATGCACAACCACCCGGCGTACGGGCCCATCACACCGCCCCCGGGTTCTCATCCATACATCCCCGGCTCGCCGCCACCAAGCATCTCGTACACGCCTGGTGCGACAAACGCAGGCACCGTCTCATACGCTCAGCAGCTTATGCATGACAACACGACGCAGCTCAACACCGAGGAGCAAGCGAAGAAGCACGATGGTGAGAGGGGGATGAAGGGGGATAAGAAGAGGAAGAGTTTCTTCTCTCTTTCTCGGTTCACGAAAAGTTGAGTGCCTAATGTTCAGTCGGTGAATTTTCGGCCGAGCATGCTGTTGTACGCATGCCCTCCTGCGTCGCGTCGGGGGCATGGTCTTGACCATGTGGTTCTGGCACCCCTTCTTACGGCCTAAACGTTGCATTTCCCGAATTCGCTCCACATGATATCCATAGAAGAGAGCCTGAGTGCACCCTGGTGACTGGCTTATGCTAGACCGAGTGGTGATTCTGTCGCAAATAATGAGCTAATGAGCATTTTCTATCCCAAGACCGTTTGAGTTTCTCCTTAGTATACCGACAGCTTTCATTGACGTTGAAGAGATGTGGTGTGAAATACCCGGCAGCCCAAACAGTTGAAGCCGCTGTTTGTGTCCGGGGCTCTCTCCATGACTTCACCTCACCAGGGTTGCCAAATCGCCTACACTGGTGGTCGAATCTTGCGATATTCCGACCAGATCAAAGGAGGCAACTCCTCATTTTGCCATTCGTGGAGTCTTTCCCTCTCCACGGTCCTAGGATCCTTGGGCTCTTTCGCCCAGCTGCCTGGAATTATTAAGTCAGGCTCCCCCGTACCTGGCTGCTCCACCATGTGCCAGAAGTCTCCCGCATAGTCTTCATATTCAAAAACAAACCAAAGCTTCCAATGTTCTGGGCAGGCACCATAAGTTATGCCGATGAGAGTATATCTGGCAGCTTCTTTCCAGCACCACAGGTCATTGCATCCTCGCCTGTCATATGTGACGGCTTGCCGTTGGTAATTTGCTTGTTCGTATCGACCATAGGCGAGGAGTTGAATGCCGCACGTGAATAACGCGGTAATCCACAGCTGAAGAGGCTCTTGGATACGTGCGTGGGCACTTTTATATTCAAGCGTGTCCCTGCTTGAATTGACAATCAGCGAGAGGGGCGACTGTCCTTCGTTGTAGCTAGCGCCAGGAGAATACTTTGTCCAGTCCTCAACATGAACAATACCCTCAGGATCTGAAGCAATATATTTGCAGAAGGGTTCGAACCAAGGATGATTGGTGACTGACATATGCCTATTGTACTGAACACTGTCGTCAAAAAATGGCAAATGGTTGACCATGGTGTGAATGAGAGAGAACATCCCTGGCGCCCGGGAGGTTTGAAGCAGGTTACAAGGATCTTGCCTGAGTTCAGGGAGCCAAGACAAGAATGGTTCGAAATCGACGACGAACTCCGCTTGTCGTGCGTCCGCAAGTCTTTGTTTGATCGGGATGCGATGGTACTCACCCTCCATCAAGTTACTCAATACGTTTGGCGGCAACATGGCACCATACATGAAGTTCCCCCCAGGATTGTGAAAAGCATCCTCGTCCACATCATGGCGTCTCAGGAGCTGAAGCATTTTTTGGCCGGGAAAGGGGGAATGCCGGTTCAACTTTGCGTATGCCATGAACCCCCATGCAAGCGAATACCATAACCACCTAGACCTTCATCCAGTCAGCTGGGCAATGTGTCCCAAATGTCCAACACCTACCCATCAAGCGCACTAGATTTTGTGTCTTTTGCTGAGATAGAGAGCTTTGTGCCCCTTTTGAGCAGTAGACTCATGAAATTGATGGATGAATATTTGCACGCTAGCTTTTGAAGTTTTGTATCAATGAAGCTTGTGACATGGGAGATGTGTGTATCTGGCAACTTACATGAAGCAAGCCTCGACCATCCATGTCACGCACATAAGGAGTCATACTGTTCTTCTCAAGAAATTTGAAAATAGCCAGGGCGTCGTCGCTTATGAAATGATCAATCAGACCAGTGGTCCGGAAATCTGGAACAACTTCGTAAGCTCTGAGATGGAGGTCCCACCCTCTGATGCTTTTGGAAGCCACCACGCAGTACACAGATGAAGAAAGCCAGTCTGGTGTCCTTAAGGAAAACTGGAATCCACTAAGAGAGCCGAGTGTGAAATGGGCTTTGCCAACCACCGTCCGGCTGGCCGAAACTGAAAAGTTGACATGGGGTTCGCTTGTGGTATGGGTGACTTTGTCGTCGGCACTCTCGTCGCCGGAATCCGAGTGGGCTATGGAAGGGTCCGAGGTGCCCTGATTCTTGGGAGACTCGGATAAATGCGGTGATTGGCTTTCGATGGACAGGATAGGATTGTGCATCAGCGTCGCCCTGTTTCCAAGTTCAAGTTGTCAGTTGCAGGCTGCACAAACAGTTGCGGAGAAGGACATACAATATACATTGTGTACAGCGACTGTGCCATCTGAAACTGAGTCAAAGCCTCGTCTAACTTCTCATCAAGAGCTTTGACTTCACTCTTTCGAAGAACGACCTTGGTTGATCCTACTTTGCGTCTGTATCTTCGCCCGATGGTAGATTGTTCAAGAAATCCATCGATCATCACTTGAAGCTCAGCTAGGATACAGCGAGCTTTTTTAGCAGATTTTTGAAGCAACATTTTGTTGTTAACCAGAGCAGGTAATGTTTGAGTGGCAAGTTGAAGCTCAGCCTGTTCAAACAACTCATCCCATCCTTGGACGAGCTCCGCCTTCTCGAGAAGCACGGAGGGCACTTCGTTGACTTCATCCCAGAGTCTCTTGAGTTTGATGCTGGCCCCTCCAACCTTCGTGGCCATGTCCACGACAGCGATAACGCCCGAAGCTAGACCCAAGGCCTCGGCCATTGTGAGCGAGCAGGCTCACAGCCTGATGTTGTTTTCCTAGTTAGATTGGGCAGGATCGCCCCGGAATTGAAAGGTGAATATGTGAATTAAAAATGGATGATAACAAAAACATTGAAACACCGTAAAGAATCTTTTCATAGCGCCAAAGAGGATGGCTTGTGAGGGTTTATGGATGGGAAAGATGAGGCTTCCGAACGCTTTCCCTGCCGCAGGCTGAGGCTGTGCCGCGTCGTCACGAGGCCGTAGGCTACCTTGGCAGATCAGCATGCATGTCTCATGCATCTTTGCATGTCAGATTGCGATTGGCCAAACACAGCCAATAAATAGTCGAATTTGTACGCAATATCCTGTACCAGTAGAATACCAGATGTCTGTACCCGCCCCCGGTTCGGGGCGTAATGAACATCTAAAGACCCACCGGTCGTTACACCATCTTCCCGATTGAGAGCCTGCGGAGCCCGAGCAAGGCGTTCTCACAATGATGACCAACTGTCAGATGCAGAAAAAAGCGAAGTCCAACACTTGTTTTTCGAAAAGTAAACACCAAACGAATCATCTTCAAAGGCAGTATTCCACATAATGTCACATGATGAGCAACGAGGGGCGAAATGACACCTTTGTATTCGGAGTCTAATATGGCATGCAGCATGCTCATCGCGACGAGTAAAGATAGTTCATTTTGCTTCCTACTTCAGTTCCCGCTCAGAATCGTGAACTGCCGTCACAGAAAACGGGTTGGCCGTGAAAGTTCCGTTGGGGTCTGCCTTCGCCCTCGCCCTTCCAAGCCTCCGATACTTCTGCTCATCCTCATAGTAACACCTCCAAACCTTTTCATCTCCGAGGTTCCAATCTCCATGAGAGCCCCAAAGAAGACGTCTATCCTGTTTACTGAACGAACTGTCCGGTCCATTCATCACTGCATCATTCTTCGCCTGCCACGCATCGGCATACTTCTTCGACTCGGCGTCCGCCTCGTGAAAGCAATCCAACGTCTGGCAGACGGTAGTGTCTCTCCAACTGTACGAGGTGCCATTGTCCCTGTTGGAAAAGAATCGCGACTTCTCCCCGCCGAAGCACTGAATTTGCACCGACAACTTGCATCGCAGGTACCGCTCGTAATTCTTCTCGCCAGGCTGGCCGTCGAGGTACTGCTTCGGGTTGTAGATGAGGCCAATCCGGTCCGCGACGTCTTTGACCCACCCGTCCTCGAGGAGAGTGGTCGAGTTGGTCGAATAGACATGCTTGACATACGGCAGATCGAACTCGCGCTCCTTGGGGAAGAGCCACTGGCCCGTCATTTCCGACATTTCCATGTCGAACTCGCCAAACTGCAGCATTTCATCCTCTAGGCGGCTCTTGAGCTGGCGGAAGTTGTCGAACCAGGCGTCCACTTTGGCGTCGTACTTGTCCTCCTTGCTGGTAGGACACCACTGCGCATACAATATAATCGAAGCGGGGAACTTGCCGTTCAAGAACGCCAGAAACTTATCCTCGAGAACCTTCCTGATGTGGGCTTGCACGCGCTCCCAAACCGTTGCGTCATTTAACTCCTGGAAGAGCGTCGTGATGGGGAATTCTGTGCTCAGGACACTCACACAGAGGTCGAAGCCGCGGGGGAAGGTAGGATCAGCGGCCATTTTGGCCACAGCTGTGAGCAGCTTCTCAAGGACTTCGCGGGAGTAAATCCAGAGCGCCTTGATACCGTGTGGCCCCTTGAAGTTATTTGGGCCAGCCACTGTGCCCAGGTAACTCTTCGACTTGTACACCTCGAGGATGTAATGCGTGATGATGCCAAAGTTGCCTGGGCTTCCGCCAAGAATGGCATAGAACAGATCCGGATTGTTATCCTTGGTCACATCACGGATGACGCCATCGTGTTGAACAAGGCGGATAGTCCTGATGTTGTCGCCGAAGAGCCCGAAGCTGCGGCCGAGTTGGCCGTAGCCCCCGGTCTGGCCATGTCCGCCGACATTGACAGAAGCGCATTGGCCCGTCGGCACGAAGAGTTTGTTATGCTTAAGGTATTGGTTGAGTTCCAACATTGTGGTACTCACGCCCATGTAAACAAGGGTGCGATCCTCCTCGATGGGGTCCTTGGGTTTGAGGACCATCAGATCTTTGTAGGTGTTGGAGAGGTCGATCTGAATATTGTTCCCAGACGTAGAAGATGCACCGGAGTACTGGTGACCGCCGCTCTTGACAGCGACGGCAACTTTGTTGTCGCGCGCCCAGTTGACTGCCCTAATTACGTCTTCGTCATGTTTGGGACGGACGATGAGGCTGGGGTTCATGTCGTGTTCCTTTTGGTAGGTTGAAGATGCGTATTGTTGGTTGAAGAAGGCATAGTCCTGCTGCTCGGATTCATCGCCGGTGCGAGAGTATTGCATACCCTCGAAGTCTTGAATGCGAGCCATGATCTGCAAACCTAATGAAATCGCTAATGGCAGAGTGTCAAGTGGTTGGAATTAGAAGTGCAATATAGGAGAATACAAGAGTCTTATATATATTCGTGCGGAACGGATCGCCGAGGAAGAACGCACACTCCACATGTTCAGCTGAGCCATCATTATGCGAGCCTTCAATATTGTGTTACTGTGGTATGTGGAAGTTTCGTATGAGTGGCCAGTCTACACGAGACGCCGACGACAAGGTGGTCAGCCGAACTTGCAGCCTCGTCGTTCGTGCGGCGTTGCAGTCAGCCGTCTGCTGCTGATAGTGACTGTCGGGGACGAATATGGTAAGTGTATGTAGATATGGTTTGCCCGATACAGCGGAGTGGCCGTCTTCTTCCAGGCAGCCTCGGGGCACGGAATTGCTTACAGGTGAGACAGACCAATCGAGTGGCTACCTGGTCACAGTGATAGCCTTCCGAATTCTCACTTGCAACCCATTCCGCAAGCCGCAGCTGATTCAGCTGAAATTCATGTGAAGTCTTCAAAAATACGACCTAAGCAAGAATATTGGCTGACTGCCCGGACTATGCACTCAGAGGCAGTGAGCCAATGGGGTCTCGAAGCACCCTCGTTTAGCGAGGTTGAAGATGCTTTCACATGTTGATGTTTTGTCTTCTCAATCAGTAGGGATGAATTGATGGGCATTTCCAAAAGTAATATAAAGCCGACTCCATCTGTACACCGTTTTCCCGTCCGCATCCAAATTTAGTCGTTGTGTTGTGCAGTCTGCTCTCCACTTTCGGAGATGGGCCGCCCGCCGCGAGTTGACTCGGACGAACACACTTTAAGTAGTGCGTTTGAAAGAAGCAACTCTGGTTGAACTTTTGAAATAGGTGGTTACTTTGACTATGAGATTAAATCTCTTAAGGTCCTAAGCGGACTCAGGAACGCTAGAAATCGTAGAACGTTGTCAGTGGGGACTTTCTGCTAGAGATCATAGTCATCTTTTGCTTCCACCACGCCACAGCAAGCTGTCTTCGTGGCTCAGTCGGTAGAGCGTTGGTCTCATATTATCTAATCAATATGACCCTGCCACAGGCAGAGACATCCAAAGGTCGAGAGTTCGAGCCTCTCCGAGGACATTCCATTTACTTTTGGATGCATGTCATCTTCTCCCTTTTTAATGCATTTTATTTTCTCCCTAGTCAACCTCACTTTCGAACCATTCACCGTGACTTTTGGAGTTGATCAAGAGAGTTTATCCCATGTTCGATGACCTTAAGTTCTGCAGGCGTGAGCTTGGAGAGAGCGTTTGGCTGCATGGACCGTGCTTCTTCTCCACGTGACGCTGGCAAACCCCCAATCGCGAGTCGGGATATTTTCGGAACGCATCCGCCAAGACAAGGACCAGGGCCGGATGCCTCCCGCCCCCGCTGGTGCTTCGCTTCGTCCAACTGCCAGCCCCAACCCACCAGCCCCTTGCCCCTCCATCTTTCCTACGCCTCCGACACACCTTCGCCTGCAGCAGATCTGCCCATCGTCATCGACCGGTCACCCTGCAGGCGAGTCACACGGGTCCTTGGAGGGGCATATTTCAGCCAAGACGCGCTGCGACCAATTCACCACCAGGCTACCAGGCCATCTGATGGTTGTCCTGTCACAGCTCGCCCTAAACCATGTCACGGGCGCCTCCCACACAGACGATGCAGCCAAACGAGCTAGCTCTGACATAATGCATCCGATCGACTGGACTTGCCCTGCGACCCAGCCGTGCCTTTCTTGGGCAGGCGTTGGGGCAGATGTTTGGTCGCGCCGCCCGTACGAATACAGCTGCCCCGGCTGAGGGCTGAGACACGACACCTACTTGGGAGCGCCAGTTCCCGTACAGCCTGCCTCCATCATCTCGCCCATCCTTCCCTCGAGTCTCCATTCAACCAGGAACGCCTGCTTCCCGACACAAACGGTCTTCCTCTGAGCCCTGAGCCGTCAGCCTACCAACCACTTCGCCGCCAAGGCACCAATAACACCGAAATCTAGTCACACTTCCAACTGTTGATCCGAGTGACCACTGGGGGGCAAACGAGAGACGAGAAAAGGCAGACGCGAGAAAACCAACACTTAAATACCGATCATCGCAGCAGTCGCAATCATGGGTGGACAAGACGAATCCAAGAGCCCCGCCGCGTCGTACGCAGACGAAATGCAGAAACAAACCCGCCGAGAACGTCGCTTCGACGACGTGGAAGCCGAGCTTCCCAACCCCACCGTCCCGACCTTGCAGTCGGCCTTCTTCACCGCCAGCGGCCTGCTGTCGCATCTGGGGAGCTATAACCCGTGGGGCAGACCCGTGACCGAGGATGACATCGTCTGGTTGATGGACAACACCGCATACAAGCCATCGCGGCTGGGCAGCTGGCAAGCCGAGTTTATCGCCGCCGTGTTCGAGAAGGAGCCCAAGTGCAAGGTGGTCGACATCGTGCAGGGTGTTGCGACAAAGTTGGGACTCGCTGATGATGCGGAGGAGTTGAAGACGATCGAGGAGAGGATACTGCCGTTCTTGTGGGATGTGCAGCCGTCGCGACACCTGCGGGTGATCAACCACAAGAAGGAACTCAAGCTGGGTCCGTCAGCGTCGAACGGCATCAGTACCGACACGTTGAAAATTCACGAGCAGCCGGCGGGTGCGATGGTTTCCTCGAGCGCCATGGTGCCGCAGGGGACATCGGGTTTGCTGAAGATGCACACCTTTTTCGCGGAGCCCGAGGGGTGGTCCATTCTTTCGGGTATGTATTTGAATGTTGCTGTTTTGATGGACATCGGCTAACAGTTGCAGACATTGACGACACCATCAAACTGACCCAGACGAGCGACCCCATTGGCATCCTCCGCGAGACCTTTGTCAATGAGCCGACACCAATCGAGGGCATGCCGGAGCTATACAAGAATATCCAGGCGATGTTGCCTCAGGGCTCTCCATGGTTCTACCTCTCTGCGTCTCCGTACAACCTCTACCCGTTCCTGAGGGAGTTCCGAGATCAGTACTACCCACCAGGAACCATCATACTCCGCGATTCTAGCTGGAAGACCGTTGCAGGATTGCTATCGGCATTGACGCTGGCGACGGAGCAGTACAAGGTGGAGCGCATCAGAAAGGTGCATGAATGGCTTCCCAAGCGGAAGATGATTCTCATTGGCGATTCGACGCAATCGGATCCCGAGGCTTATGGCGACATGTGAGTACTCACCGTGCCGAACATCTAGCGTTTGGCTAACATTGCACAGCTACCGTCAATTCAAGGGCTGGGTCAAGCTCATCCTGATCCGCAAAGTAACCGACATCGCAGCCGTGGGTCTCGCCGCCAAGAACGAGCCGGAGCGCTTCGAGAAGGCGTTTAAGAACGTTCCCCGCGATGACTGGTTCGTTTTCGAGAACCCAGTCGACTGCAACAAGATTATCCGCGACGTCATTGCACAGGGCTAAGCAACATTGCCGGAAAATGTGGGCATTATCGGTTTAAGGAGTCTGGCGCTGCATGATGTTTTTCCAATTTGAACAGACACGACAGTAACGACCTCAAGTCTCAACAGAAATTACGTAGCGAGCCTAATTGAATCCATATCTTCTGGATCACAAGCCCCCAAGCCCAATTCGCTGCATCGCGCTGTGAGATGGAGCTTGCTGCAGAACCAAGCCGTGAGATTGCGGAGAAGCCCCCTCGTCCGCAGCAAACCAGCCGGCGGCGCCGTTGTCAGCACCGCCTCACTGAGCCTCCCTAACAAGCCAGTTCACCAACCGGCTTTCTCCAAATGGCGTTCTACCTGCAATCCGTCGCCAATTGGCCGCATTTCGTGCTATCAATGCGTTTTCAGGCAGACTGCCAGGCGACATTGGCCTCAAGCACGCTTAGTTTTCGGCGCCGTGACTCATCCGGCGGCTGCCTCCGTGCTCTTGCTGTCCACTGGATTAGTGAAGCGGCCTGCATTGCGGCTCACGGCTGCCTGCCTTTAAGACATTGATGACCCCGAGCCGCATTTATCAGGCTGGTTGGTGTTTCTGTAGATTAGCAACAAGTTCCAAGAGCGAAATCAATCAACTCAATCGAATCGTTAGCCATCCGGTCGCGACAGACCAGGCAGCGGCAGCACGCATCCAGACGAAGCCATCACCATCACCAATATCATCAACAACGTCACCAAAATGGCTCATCTAACCCTTACAATTCCCCTCGCGCCCAACCAGATCCACTCCTCTTCCAAGACCCTCCTCGGCCTGCCCCTCGAGCTCCGCACGCAAATCTGGCGCGCCGCCCTCGTGTCCCCGCCAAAGCACTCCCTCGACCACCACGCAGACTGCCACTTCCGCCAGAACCACACGCGCACCTCCATCGAGCCGCCCGCGCACCTCGTCCTCGAGCCCACGCTCGAGCTCGTTGAGCCGCGGCTGTACCCCTGGGACGCCCCCTCGCAGTGCCGCTGCGCGAAGCGCCGGGGCCTGAACCTGCTGCTCGCGAGCCGGCAGGTGCACGCGGAGGCGGCGCCGCTGTTCTGGGGCGAGAACACGTTCGTGTTCGAGAGCTCGGACGAGTTCACCGTTGCGGTGGGCAGCAGGCTGCGCGAGGCGTACCGGCGGCTGCTGCGGAGCGTGTACGTCGGCGGGTTCCAGGAGGCGGACAAGAGCCTGAAGACGAGCGTGAACTTGTTCACCGGGGAGTACCTCGAGCAGCCGATCCAGCGGTGGTGCCAGTTCTGGGGGGTGCTGAACCAGTGCCGCGGGCTGCGGGAGCTGGCGATCCGGCCCGAGGTGGTGCGCAAGCACGCGGTCTACCTGGCGAAGCTGCGCGAGCGGCTGCCGGAGCTGCGGCGGCTGGAGATGACGTATGTGGGGAAGCACAAGGACCGCAGCTGTCTGTACCGGCGAGACTGGGGCAGCTTTCGGGGGTGGGACCGGGATGTGCAGAGGGGGGTTGTGTTTGTGCGGGCGGCGGAGGAGGTTGAGCTGGAGAAGCTGAGGGGGGTCGACGCGAAGGGGTGTAAGGAGATGTTTCGAGGGTTCACGACGAACTTTTGCGTGTACGTTGACAGGATTGTGCGGGAGAATTTCTTAGGGTGCGAGGATGAGGAGGGGCAGCTGGATTTGTTTGAGGAGGGGGTGAAAGTCAACGATGCGCAGAGGGAGTTTGTTGTCGGGCTGCCGAATGGGACGGAGACGCGGATTGTGTTTATGGGGGTGCCGCTGAGCAAGGAGACGAGGGTGAGGTTGGCGATGGGGCGGATGGAGAGGGATCGGAGGTTGAGGGCGGAGGGAAAGAGGACGCCTGCGGAGGAGAAGTTGTATGAGGAGGGGAGGAAGAAGAGGGAGCTGTGGAAGGAGATGGAGGCTGACGAGGAGGTGCGCGCGAGGCAAAGAGTTTTGGATGGAAGGAGGTGGAGGGATGAGGACAGGGCCGAGGAGGAGAGGCGGGCGAGGGAGGCTGAGAGGGCTGAAGTGATGAGGGCTGCTGATATTGCGAGGGATGAGAGGAAGATTGAGAGGAAGAGGGGCGGGAAGCTGGGGGTGGTTGAGGTGAAGGATGTGGTTGAGGAGGAGCTCGTGGAGGTGATGGGCAAGGCGAGGATTACCAAAGGTGCTGCGAAGGAGGAGAAGAAGACTAGTAGGAAGAAGAAGGGGATGGGTAGGAAGAAGGGAGGCGTCAGTGAGATTGAGGAGGGCTTGGGAGACTTGGACTGGGACTCCTGGGACCCTTCTGGAGATGGGTGGTGAGATGGAAGATGACTGCTACGATATTGATACCCATACGAATGTACGATCAGCCGGAGTTCGGGATATGAGCTAGAATAATTCTCAATGACTTACACTTCATCCTAAATGATGATCATCTCTCTGTATTGGATTTTGTTGAAGAAAATTGCTCCGAGGACTTCATACCAGGGCGTCGACCCACCCCTTCCTCAGATATCTGTTCTCTGACTCGGAGGCTGGCTGTGTGATCATAGCGCTTACATGAACAGCATGCATTCCAGCCGTACGGACAAAGGAAGAAGAAGGGGATGGGTGGTGAGAGGGATTATGAATGCTACAATAATGATACACTCATGATTTTATGATCTCCTTTGAGTTGATCCAGGAAATTTCTTGCCTTTCTTGTTACACAATGAGAAGCTCGGCCTTCTCGATTCTGGGAGACAACATTTGGTCCGCGGGGCTCTTCTTTGCATCCCGAGGCCGAAAATGTGCCCAACCTATCCTTTTGTACACATTTCTCGAGCCTGAAATGGGGAGCAGTATCATGGCATCGGCGACGTACCAATACCCCTCCCATGAAACGACCATGTAAAGCAAAAGAGTAGTCCGACTTTCATCTGTAAACTCATATTCCGTAGCATCCACTATAACCATCGCCTCAAGTTCTACCCCAATGTCGAAATCGGGCCGAAGCAGAGAAAACATACCCTCTTGCTTCTCGTAAGAACATTCAAAACATGTGCCTCGTACTTCTAACCAAGCATCACTCACATCGGCCATTCCCTCAAAGGCGTTGGAAGTTGCGCCCGCGTCTAGGACCTCCAGTACCAAATGGTTCTCACATTGAGGTAAACTTTGTTTGGTAAACCAGAGCCGGACTGGGCTGTCCACAGATGCCCATGACCATGAAGGCGCCCTATATCGCTTGGGAACTTGGGCCGCCCTCTCGTTCTTAAAAACCGTCCACTTCAACTGTACGAGCAGCTGCGACCGCCAAACCCCAGCTAGATACGTGTCGCCGGTAAGCTCTTGGAAGGCTTTGGCGACACCAGCAAAAGCGAGAAGCTTGTCCTCGGACTTGGTGAGCTTGCATCGTGAATACAAGCTCACCATGTCCTCCCAGAGGCTTAGAGTGGCTTCTGTCGTTTCCCCGTATGAAGCTTCGGCGTTCTGTTGAACAGAGGCCAGTAGTTTGTCCATGATGCTGATTGAGTCGTCAAATGACTGGGTTACACCCTCCCATTCACGGCCTTCGCAGCATTCCCAGCTGATACGCTGATCGTGGAAGGAGAGCAACCGTGGAGCCAGAAATCTCTCCTGAAACACCCATCCGCGGTCCGCCAGAGTTATCACATCATCGGAATTCCTTCTGGCGAGCGCACCATCGTGAATAACATATCGCTGAGGCTGTCCTGATGATAGACTAATTTCCAAAAGGCCAGGGGACACATCGCTGGGGGTTCTGTATTGGAACAGGCCCCCTTTAGGATCTGACGAGTCGCAGGCCACAACATTGCAACCGGAATTCGCGTACACATCTCTCATGCTAGATGCCTCGTGGTTCCAATCTTGGCTGCAGTCCTGTACGATGCATAGACAATCAATTCATACGTACTTGTAGCCAAGTTAACGGGCTACCACGACGAAGTCCTTGAATGTCTGGGGTAGGTCGGCGATCGGGTTTCCGCCGAGAAAGTCTCCCAAGGTCGAAGTTTTTAGCATCAACGCTTGTGGCTTTGATCCCCATCTATAACTGAGTGTTGCGTACCGGGCATCTGATAGCCTGCCAGCCTGGTCAGCAGTAATGATGAGCCTCCAACTTTCGTCTTGGGCCTGGCCAATGTCCATCAGGCGCGACGGTGTCCATCCGGGCCTACGAGTCGGCAGACTCGAGCATTTGCTGTGATTGAATCGGCAGAACTGATGCCAGTCGGCAGCCCTTTGCAGCGCTTGGGGAGATCCGGTGTTTTGACCGATGGGATCGATCGCTAGCTCATGGTTGCATAGTTTGCCTTGGTTTGATCAGCATGTAAGCTTTAAAGAGTAAATGCTTGGGCTTACTTTTTACATTGAACAACGCGAACGAAGGTGCGGTATCTAGGTTGCTGAGTATTGCCACAGAACTCTGCTGATACACTTTTATATCCAATCTCCGTATTACATCCCTCCCTTCGGGAGGAACATGGTAGGAGCGGTTAATTTGATACAAGTATGTCAAAGGACACCAATTCACCGCACCAAAGCTTTCCCACTCCTCAGCGCTTCTTTTTTCGTAATTCCATACCCGATAACATATGAGGCATTCATACTTGACGGCTTTGAGGAATCGCTCGAAGGTCTGGCCTTCTGGCGTTAAGACGCATTTTACTGGAGCTTTCAGGACCAAAGTGTCCAGCTGTGGTGGCATCTGGTCAAGAACAAGACGGCAAATTGAACACAGTGGAGATAATGGCATGGAGTCATATGTGAGAACTTGCTTTGTCTGTGGGCCTGAATCAGGCGAGAAGTTGGACGTCATGTTGAACTACTAACGAATTTGCTGAGAAGATGACGAAAGCCTGAATCCTGACGTACAATGGGGGGGGGGGGGGGGGGGGGGCCCCCCCTTTTTTT